>NC_133666.1:52225846-52348987 GCF_037893015.1 Macrotis lagotis
TTATTATGCCAGGCACTGTCCAGAGGTCTGAAATACAAATGCAAGCAAAAAAAGACAGTTCCTTTGCCCTTAAGGAATGGAAAAACAAAATAGCATATTCCTATAATGGAATTTTATTGTGCCATAAAACTGTAAATATGACAGATTCAGAGAAATATGGAAAGATACCTAGTGAAGTGGGCAGAACAGGAAGAACAAATCTATGCCATGATCAGAATAATAATAGTGGGGAAAAAATTGCAAGAACTCAAAACTCTGATCATTCAAAACTTTAAAGGATTCTTGGTAAAAAAAAAAATCTCTCACTACTTGGTAGAGAGAGATGATAATCACAGTGGAAAACAAAATGGAGAAAAGGCATATATCACTATTACCCTAATGCATAAAGGGGAGCTAGAAAGAAGCAGCAGGAATATAGATAGAATACTTGTGTTTGGGGCAAGATTGTGGCAAGGATGTAGAGTAGACTAGAAAGTGAGGAGTGGCACCATGAGTGAAATAGACCTGGCCTGAGAACTTCATGAATGGTGATCCAGAACAATGACTCACCAAATAATGGAGAGAGGTCCAGGGTGAAAAGGTTGCTGATGTGGGCATGGACAATCAGATGATTTAGGGATGCAGTTGGGAATGAAGTATATCATGAAATGGTGATCAGGCCAGCACTCGCCAAAAAGAAGAGAGGGCTAAAAGGTCTCTAATCTGTCGAATTGGACTTTGTGACTTCAGACTTGCAGCTCTGTCCCTATGATTCTATGGTAATCTAGCCTCCTCTTAAAGAATTTCAGTGAGTATTAAATAAAATGTTAGGAAATCTTTCCTTCTATTGGAATGAAATTACTTTATCTTCAACTTACACCAAGTTGAATAAGTCTAATCTTGCTTTTATATCACAACTCTTCAAATACTGTGATCATTCACAGACCAGAAATCTCACATCCTGCTCCCCCACCATAGAATCCTTCTTTGTAACAAGTGGAAAGAGTATATCAACCCATTAGCATTACCTCAGAATGCATTTCTAGTCCATCATCTCTCTAACAAGTAGTAGGAGATATGTTTTATCAAGAATCCTTTAAAACTTTGCTCAGTTTTGAGTCCCTGCAGTTGTATCCCCACTTTTATTATTCTGATCATGGCATAGACTGTTCTTCCTGTTCTGCCCACTTCACTAGGTATCTTTCCATATTTCTCTATATTTATATTATTTTTATTTATATTTATAATTGTATGGAACAAATTCTTATTTTCCATTTCTTGTAATAGCAAAGTACTACTATAAATATTTGTGTATATTGATCCTTTTCTTCTGTCCTTGACCTCCCGGGGGCATAATTGCTAATGATTATAGTGGAGGTATGTACAAGTTAGTAACTTTTGGGGGAATAATTCCAATTATTTTCCAGAATGTTTGGATGAATTCACAGTTCCACCAAGAGTGCACTGGGGAATATGACTTTCCACAAGCCTCTAGCAGTTGCTATTTTCCTCTTTTATCATTTTTTCCAGTCAAGATCAGTATGAGGTAGAATGTGAATTTCTTTTAAAAAAATTTATTGGTGGTAGGCCAAGATGGTGGCATAAGGGCAGGAATTTCCAGAAACCTGTCTGCAAAAAGCTTCAAAAGCTGTCAAATTATGACTCTAGCAAAAATTTAGAGGGGCAGAACCCACAGAAAGACTGAATGACACAATTTTCCAGTCAAGACAACTTAGAAGATCCATGGGAAAAGTCTGTTTCAATAGGACTGGGGGTTGGAAAGAGCCACAGCTCGGCCAGGCCTCAGCCAAGCCATGCTGGAGCAAACTAACTCTAGTCTTCCAGGAACAGCTGGGGACTCCTGGGGTCCTGGGGTATCTGTGTTGGTGACAATGGTGGTGGTTTCCAGACCTCTTGGTCCAGGGATCTCCAGGGATAACTTGAAGGGGCAGTGAGAGAATTCTGCTGCACTAGAATGAGCACATAACTGGAGCCAGTGCCAGCCTTGGAGTAACCCTCCTCACAGCTCCGAGGCAGAGGGGAGGGCCTGTGGGAGAGTAGTCAGAGCTTCTCATAAAACCTTGGAGGAATTGAGGTCCCTGTGGGGTGTTCAACCCCTGCCCCCCAATGCTTGGGAAGTACAGTAAATCAGTCACAAACTGAGGAAATGAGCAAACAACAGAAAAAGAAGAATCTGACCACAGAAAATTACTTTGGTCCAATGAAGGATCAAAATACATACTCAAAAGATGACAAAGTTAAAGCTTCTGTATCCAAAGCCTCCAATTGAAATAGGAAATGGGATCAGCCTATGGATGAGCTCAGAAAAGACTTTGAAAAGCAATTAAGGGAGGGATAAAAAAAATTGGGAGGAGAAATGAGAGCGATGCAAATACATCATGAAAGTCAAGCCATCAGCTTGGTGAAAGAAATACATAAAATACTGAAGAAAATAACACGTTAAAAACCAATTTAGGCCAAATAGAAAGAGCAACCCAAAAGGCAAATGAGGCAAAGAATGCCTTAAAAAGCAGAATTGGTCATTTTATAAAAGGAAATTCAAAAGCTTCTGAAGAAAATAACCCCTTTAAATGCAGAATTGAGCTAAAGAGCTTATGACTTTGTGAGAAATCAAGAAATAATACTAAAAGAATGAAAAATTAGAAGAAAATGTGAAATCTCATTGGAAAAACAACTGCCCTTGAAAACAGATCCAGGAGAGATAATTTAAAAATTATTGGGATACCTGAAAGTCATGACCAGGATAAGAGCCTAGGTTTCATTTTTCAAGAAATAATATAGCAAAATTGCCCTGAGATCTTAGAAGCAGAGGGTAAAATAGAAATTGAGGGAATCCACCAATCACCTTCTGAAAGAGTCCCCCCACAAATCCCAGGAATATTATAGTCAAATTCCAGAACTCTCAAGTCAAAGGGAAAATACTACAAACAATTCAACTACCATGGTGCTACAGTCAGGAGTACATAGGATTTGACAGCATCTACATTAAGGGCTCATAGGACTTAGAATCTGATATTCTGGAAGGTGAAAGAACTTGGTTTACAACTGAGAATCAATTACCCCACAAAAGTGAGCATCCTCTTTATGGGGAAAAGATGGACTTCCAATGAAACTGGGGACCTTCACACTTTCCTGTTGAAATGGCCAGAGCTGAACAAGAAGTTGAATCTCCAAGTATTGGACTCAGGTGAAGCATAGAGAGAGTGGACTGGAAGGACTAATTATGAGGAACTTAATGATGCTGAACTGGATGTATTCCTGCATGGGAAGAAGATACTAATAACTCACATTGATCTGATCATTTATAAGAGCAGTTAGAAGGAGCATATATAGACAAGGCACAGCTAGGAGCTGGGTATAATATAGTATATAGATGGAGTCAAAGGGTTATAAAGAAATGTACTGGGAGAAATGGAAAGGATAAAAGAGTCAAGAAAAATTTTACAATGGAGTGGAAGGGGGGATGGAGAGGGGGAATGAGTGAGCCTTCATTCTCATCAGGAATAGCTCAGTGAGGAAATGACATACACACTTGATAGGGTATAGAAATCTACCCTAGAGGGAAAAAATGAGATTAAAGGGATGGGATAAGGGGGATGGGAGGTGTGGGGTAGGTTATAGAAGAGAGGAAAAATTGTGGGAAGGGGGGGTAATCAGATACAACTCACTTCTGAGAAGGGAACAGGGTGAAAGGATCGAGAGAGTAAAATAAATGGAATGGAGAAGGAATAGAATGGAGGGAAATACAGTTAACAATAGCAACTGTGGGAAAAAATATTGAAGCAACTCCTCTGATGGACTTATGATAAAGAATACAACCCATCCCAAAGACAGAGTCAATGGTATCTGAATACAGACTGAAGTACATTTTTTTTCCCCTCTCACTTCATTTCTCTTGAGGTTTCTCTATCTTTTTTGGGGTGGGGGTTTATGTTTACTTTCACAACAAGATTATTGTAATAATAGCAAAATAAATAAACTATAAATTATTTTAAAATTTATTAGAATCTTTTTTTTTACATCACCTACATTTCCCATGATATCCGTCTTGTCACCACCTCCCAGAGGAGAGTTAAAAAGTCAGTCTTTCTGATACAGAAGAAGAAAAATAAAAATATAAAGACAAATCTGGTCATACATTTAGTATTCCACACCCATGATTCTTCACTCCCTACAGGGAGAGATGTGAGGAAAGAAGAACTATTTTCTCATATCTCTTCTTTGGAGCTAAGCTTGATCATCACACATAAGCAGTAGATATTTGGGGTGGGAGTTGTAGTTCTTTCCATTTTCCTTCTTGTAGTCATTGCGTAGTTCATTTTCTTGCTTAGCATATATAAATTTTCCCAGGCTTTTCTATATTCATCATATGCATTATTTATTATTAAACAGAAACATTCATTTACATTAATATGCCATATTTTCTTTAGCCAGTCTCTCAATCAAAGGACATTTACTTTGTTTTCAATTCTTTGCTACCATGAAAAGCATTGTTATAATTATTTTGGTATATAGAAGTCTTTTTGTCATTGACCTCCTTAGAGGTCAGCAGTGGGATATCTAGTCAAAGGGTATGAATATTTTAGTCACTTTATTTGTGTAATTTCAAGTCACTTTCCAAAATGACTAGGTCATTTGATAGCTTCAATGAGTATGTTCATTTTTTACAACTCATCAATCGTGGACTAATTCCATCTTTCGTTATCTTCACCATTTTGCTGGGTGTGAGGTTAGCTGTCAGAGCTTTTTTGATTTGCCTTTCTTTTATAAGTGATTTCTAACATTGTTTTACATTATCATAGATAATTTACATTTCTTTTGAGAGCTGCTAAAGTCCTTTAAACACTTATCTATTGGGGAATGGTCTTTGGTTTTTGGAATATCTATCTATCTGTCTAATCTATCAAATCCTTATCAGAGAGATACTTGATACAGTTAATTTTCTGTTGACTACTTCCATTCTTATTTTAGTTACATTAATTTTGCTCCCAGAAAAACTGTTTTTTTTCAAGGCACTGGGGTTAAGTGGCTTGCCCAAGTTCACACAGCTAGGTAATTATTAAGTGTCTGAGATCAGATTTGAACTCAGGTATTCCTGACTCCGGGGCCGGTGCTCTATTCATTGTGCCACCTAGCTGCCCCTTCATTTTTATATAATAAATGATCTGTTTTGTGTTGTATAATCACCTCTATCAATTGTTTAAGAATTAACCCCTTACTTGCAGCTTTGGAAGGTGTATTGTCTATTTCTTTCATCATCATCATCTTCAACAATAATAAAGTCTTACTATGTGCCAGATGCAGAAGAGCCATTGATTGCAAAGCAGTTGGAATGTTTTTTGTGAGGGACAGCAATGTAGCAATAGAAGAAATTGACAACATATTGGATATATGGAGTGAATACAGGGGAAAAAGAAAAGATAACATGAAGGTTGTGAGCCTGGGTGACTGAAAGGGTGGTGATATCCTCAACAATTATAGGGAAGTTGGGAAGAAGAAAAGGTTTTGAGGGAAAGGCAAGAAGTTGTGTTTTGAACATATCAGATTTAAGATGCTCAAAGAGCATGAGATGTCCAAAAAGCAATTGGTGATGTGGAACTTGATGTGGGAGAGTTGTTAGAGCTGAATAAATAAATCTGAATCATTTCTAATTTTTTTTATTATTTCCATTGAGATTCTTGATCTTTGGTCCTTAAAGAAGAATTTTTCTGATCATTTTGGTTGAGTTTATAAAATAAAACCTTGGTAGTTTGATACTTTGGTAGTAATGTCTTTTTATTATTGTTATGTTGTTATTCAGTCATTTTCAGTCCTATCCACCTCTTCTCCATTTGGGGTTTTCTTGGCAAAGATACTGAAGTGGTTTTCCGATTCCTTCTCCAGTTCATTTTATAGATGAGGAAACTGAGGCAAACAGGATGAAGTGACTTGCCCAGGTTCGCTTAGCTAGTTAAGTGTCTGAGGTCAGACTTGAATTCATTAAGAATGCTCTTCCTGACGCCAGGCTTGATGCTCTATTTACTATTGTGCCAATTAACTATTCTTTTATTATATTGGCATAGCCCAATCATGAGCAGCTAATATCTCTACTGTTATTTGTCTTCTGTTTCTGTAAAAAATACTTTGTAATTTTATTGATATGTCCTGAGTATGTCTTCGTAGCTATGTATTGGATAGTTTGAATTGAATTTCTTTTTCAGTTTCTTCCTTTTGAGTTTTATTGGAGAAGTTGGAATACTCCTTGCTCACTATTGTCATTTCAAGATTCTCCCTTTACCTACTCCACTCACCAGCCTTTCTTCCATAGCAATCTACTTTTATGCCTATTTCTATCACCTTTTCTAGTCGATTGCATCCTCAATTGTCTCTCTCAAATCTTCAAACTCTCCCTATCAATTCCTCCCATCCCACCTACCTTCAGACCTATGCAAGTTTTCTCCTACTTTTCACTAGATTCTCCTATGTAACCTATCCTCCCATAGCTCTCCTTCCTTTCTTAGCCAAATTCCTTGGAAGATGCTTCCATTTTCCCTTCTCAGACTCACTCCTTGTAACCTTTTTCAATCTCACTTCCATTCTTAACTCAACAGAACCTGTTCTTTCCACTTCAATTGCCAGATCTAGTGGTATTTTCCTAGTCCTGTTTTTGACTTATCTGGTTTATTTAACATTCATGACCATTTCCTGGACAGTCTTCTTTGGATTTTGGGAAATATTCTCTCCTAGTTAACCTCTACATGTCTGACCACTCTTTTTCAGGCTCTTTTGCTGTCTCGCCATCCATATTATGCCCCCCAACTGTGGATATTCTCCAAGGTTCTATTCTAGTCCTCCTCCTTTGCACCCTCTGTATTCTTTTTTCTTGGGAAACTTATCAGCTCCTTTGAGTCTAATTATCATATTTAGGCATTCAGATAGTCCAGTGAATAGAATTCTTGATTGGGAATGAGGAAGACCTTAGTTCAAATCCTGGCTCAGACACTTACTCAGACACACTTAGCTGTGTGACCCTGGGGAATTCACTTAATTTCTAATTTACCTCAGTTTCTTTAACTGTAAAGTGATTATTAAACGTAGTACCTACCTGCCATGGTTATTGTGAGGATCACAAATAAAGCATGGTACTGGCACATCCTAGACACTATGTAAAGGCTTGAGATTCCTTCCTCTTACCTTCTCGTCTTTAAATATTACATTCAAATATAAAGATCATGTGCATTTTATTATATTTTAAAATGAATATATTCTATTATTTTTATATTTTTGAACCATGCTTGCATTTGTTGTATAAATTACACCTTGTTATAATGAACAAACTTTGAATTTGTGCTTTTAGCCTTTTTTGCTAATATTTTATTTAATATTTTTGCATCAATATTTATTAAAGATACTGTTCTATGCCAGAGAGTATTAACCTTGGAACAGACCCCTTGAGGATTCTTGAGTAGATTTCAGGGCAATCATGAATTTGGATGGAAAAGAATACATATTTATTTCAATGCAATTGGTTTCCTTTGTAATCCTAGTTATTTGATTTTATGCATTTTGAAACAAGACTTTGAGAAGCAATCCGTGTCATACACACAAAAGTTAAAGCTCCTAGTCTAGGAATTTCTTTCTTTGATTTCATTTCTCCCTTGTTTAAATATCAGGACCATATTTGTTTCATAAAAATTTGTTAAGAGGGGGCGCCTAGGTGGCACAGCGGATAGAGCACCGGCCCTGGTGTCAGGAGGACCTGAGTTCAAATGTGGTCTCGGACACTTAATAATTTAGCTACGTGGCCTTGGGCAAGCCACTTAACTCCATTGCCTTGCAAAAACCTAAAAAATAGTAATTTGTTAGGATCACATTTGCTTCATAAAAGTAATTTGGTAGGATGCCATTTTTCTTTATTTCCCCAAATAATTCATATATAGTAGAGTTAAATTCTTTGAATAGTGACAAATTCACTTGTAAATCTACCTGAACTTTTTTTTTTTCCTTTGGAAGTTAGTATGTATAATTTCTTTTTATGTAATGGGGGATATTTACCTTCTTTTTAAAATTATTTTTGCTAGATATTTATCTGTTTCAATTTAAGTGATTAGTTTTGTTGACATGTAATTACACAAAATAATTTCTAAAATTGTTCACTTCACATATTGAGATATATTTTCATTATTTTGTTATTGATTTGGTTTTACTCTTTTAAAAATCAAATTAGATAGCTTGTCTATTTCAGCATTATTTTCAAAAAAGCTACTCAACTTTATTAATTTCATTAAGAAATTTTTTGTGTCTTTTATTTTAAGAATTTCTGGTTCTGTGTTTGTAATTTTTCCTAGTTTTGAACTTACATGCCCAATTCTTTCCTTGACATCTTGTTTCTGTCTTTTGTTGATAATTGTTTGTAGAGTTATGACATTTTTCTTGTACATTGCTTTGACTGCATCACATAGGTTTTTTATTTTTGTTTTTTGTTTGTTTTTGCAAGAGAATGGGGTTAAGTGGCTTGCCCAAGGCCACACAGCTTGGTAATTATTAGGTGTCTGAGGCTGCATTTGAAATCAGGTCCTCCGGACTCCAGGGCCTGTGCTCTAATCTTTGCCTCACCTGACTGCCCCCACATAGGTTTATAGAGTGTAGTTTCATTATCATTTTAAAAACAAAGTCAGTTGTTGCTTTTATGATTGGTTCTTTAGTCTCCATTTAATTCCAAATGCTTTTTTTTCCAAATTATCCTTATGGATTACAAATGGTCAGTAAAGAATATTTAATAGCATGGCTTTTTGCATTTGTTCAGGAATTTTAAATGCCATAGTAGAGGGTCAGTTTTTATAACGGTGCCATTCAAAGATGAGTAATCTGAATACTCTTTATGGTTTCATTTGTTAGTAACCAGAAATACAGCTAATATAAATGTCAGAAAATTCTATTCAGAACTTTATCTTCCTTCTTATTTATCTTTCCGCTAGATATGTTTAAGTCTGAAAAGTTCTTATCACTGTTTTGCTTTCTATTTCTCCATGTAGTTCAATACATTTCTTCTTTAAGTAGATGCCATGCCATATATTTAATTTTGATATTATTGCATTATTTATAGTGACATTAAGTCTAGTATAGTCTCCTTGTTCATGTCTTTTAAGCATTTCTATTGTTCCCTTTACCTTGTCTGAACATGATCATTCCCCTTGTTTTTTTGGATTCATTTGAGACATGGTAGATTCTACTCTTCCTCTTCATTATAAATCTGTGTCAATCATTTATATCTTGTAAGTTTCCGGTAAAGCTTCTGCTTCCTATCTTTTCTGCTATCCTCCTTCATTTAATGGGTCAATTTTTGCTATTTTGCTTCAAGACTATGATTCAGGTATGGTTTTCTTTCCATCATATTTTTTGTCTCCCCCCCTCTATGCTTTCACATAGAAAATGAGAGAAGGGAAGTAATGGATTGGCATCAACATGAGGTCCCATAAAAAGTCTGTTCTTTCCTCAATTTCCCCTCCTTGTGCCTTTCTAATAAGACTCCATATAACTCTGCTTGCTTCTTCTAGCTAAACATTTCTGGTACATTACTTTTACCTCAATTATAGAAAGGCCAGATATTAATTGAAGATATTAAAAAATTCAATTAGAGAACCAAACCTCTGGCTAGATGTTAGGATTTTACCTAGCTGGGCATACTCTGACCTATTGTGATTGTATTAATAACTTTGAAAGCAGCTCTATAAAAAGGCAGACGTGGAGGTCTTATTGCTCTGATTAAAAAATGAACCAATTCTTATAAATGGGTGTGGCTGATTAAATCTCTAGCCAGAAAAGTGAGGAAGAAAGGAGACGGGACGTTGAGAGGAGACAGACTGCCTGAATGAGATTCATCTTCATCCTTCCAGTAGAGAGGAAGAAATAAAAAGGACAAGTACCATGAAATACTTCTCCTCCCTATCCAAATGTTCATGTTTATGGTCTTCTGCTGTACATCAAGTACAAAAAAATATTGAATTCCTTCCTCTTACTCATTTCTTAGTATATTTCCCTTCCTCCTCCCTTTGACTCTCTTATATGTTTACATGGGCCACGTGTTTGTCTTTCCTTGCTTCCTTTTTTGACTCTTGAAGACAGTGAGATTTTGGAAAGAGATTGTTCTCTTTTTCCCCATTTGGAATGAAGGTATTTGATCATTATTTGTCTCATCAGAATGCTCAAATATAGTTAAATTTCTAGATTTCACTTGCCTTCTGTGTTCCATTGAGCTCTGGTTTTCTCAACAAGAATGCCAGAGAAACATTTATTCTATTAATGGTTCATTGTCGGGGCGGCTAGGTGGCGCAGTGGATAGAGCACCGGCCCTAGAGTCAGGAGTACCTGAGTTCAAATTCGGCCTCAGACACTTAATAATTACCTAGCTGTTCAAACTCCACAGCTCCTTAACTGGATACAGATGGCACTCTCCTTTACAGACAGACCCAAATTGCTCCCGATTGTTGCACTGATGAAATCACCACCCAATTTGGATCAAGGTACAACATGGAAACAAAGTAAAGACTGACAGATTGCTTTCCGTGGGGGTGGGGGGTGGGGGAGGAAAGTAAGATTGGGGGGGAATTG
The DNA here is from genome assembly GCF_037893015.1 of Macrotis lagotis. NCBI lineage: Eukaryota > Metazoa > Chordata > Mammalia > Peramelemorphia > Peramelidae > Macrotis > Macrotis lagotis. The sequence continues at coordinate 52,236,437 of NC_133666.1, forward strand.
TAAAACTCAAATAATATCTTTAATAAAAATTAAAAAAAAATACCTAGCTGTGTGGCCTTGGGCAAGCCAGTTAACCCCAGTGCCTTGCGAAAAAAACCCCTAAAAAATAAAAAAATAAAGGTTCACTTTTTTCTTTGTAGAATTATACTTTTGCAGAAGTTATTCTGTTGTAATCTTTGTCCTTTTGCCTTTTGAAATGTCATATGTTAAGTTTCGTATGATTTTGACTGCCATTCCTTGGTCCTTGAAGTCTTCATTTTGTTATATGAAGTATTTTTTCTTTGACTCAAAGTTCTAGATTTTGAGTATAACATCTCATGGTGATATTAGCCCAGTCTTCTAGGGCAATGAGTCTAGTAGGAGCAAGCAGCTAGCAAAATACCCTTGTGTAGGCCAAAACCACATTAAAATGTAATTGGGAATTGTTTGAGAAAATAAAAACACAATACACATAATGTTCATTTGTGGGGTTTTTGAGTCATTATGTTTCCCACAGGGATCCATTTCTATTTAAATTTGATGGTATCAATCTAGGGTATCCCCAGACCATAGTCCTGTTGTGTTTTGTGTAGTTACCTACTCAGAGATCTGTGGCTTTAAGTAGTAGGCCCTTGAGTGCTGACTTTAGGTTCATCACATCCTTAGTCTCTTGGTTTTACTCGTATTGGCCATAACCTTTGTGTATTTACCTACTGGGAGGCCTTGGATTGTTGAATGATCTGTGTGTCAGCTCCTGTCTTATCCTTTATGGGATGGGGAGTCAGTGGTTTATCTTTGGTTCTGTTATTTTAGGCCGTATGACATGGTAGACAGAGACAGTCTTAGTCAGGGGGATGTGGGTTTGAGTCCTGCTTCTCAAATGTTGACTATGTGACTCTGGCCAAGTCATGGGACCTCTCAAGTGCTCTGGACCACTCTAAACAGCAGAGTCCTGACTTGTACTGGCAGGGGGAATCTTCTCATCTGGGAATTTCTGTTCCAATGAATAGGACTTTCAGTCCTGATCTCTATTTACACTGAGCTTTCTTCTTCATTCCTAATAAATAGGACTTAAGGGAGTTGGATCTGCCTAGAACCTTTTAATCTACTGTTTAACCAGAAGAGTTGAAGGTCCTTGCTTCTTCAATCTAAACATCTCCATTTCTTCCAGTTCTGAGAGTCTCCTGTTCTCTCTCTCTCTCTCTCTCTGTCTGTCTCTCTCTCTCTCTCTCTCTCTCTCTCTCTCTCTCTCTCTCTCTCCTTTTTTTTTAGTTTTTGTAAGGCAATGGGGTTAAGTGGCTTGTCCAAATTCACACAGCTAGGTAATTATTAAGTGTCTGAGGCTGGATTTGAACTCAGGTTCTCATGATTCCAGGGCCGGTGCTCTATCCACTGTACCACCTAGCCGCCCCTCCTGTTCTCTTTCAGTCCTGATTGCCCTTCAGATCCATTTTGTCAGTGTTGTCATTAAATGGGATGGTGCCTCAAATTGGACATGGCACTCTACATATAGCCTGACCAGAGAAGAAGACAGTAGGACCATCACTTCGGCCATTCTGGATGATTTGTCTTCCTGGACTTTTTGCCAGCTGCTTTCTGCTCTCCAGATTGGTGACTCCCTTGCCTACTTCACTCCTAGCTCTATTCACTCTACAGACTTCTCTTCTTCCTGGCCAATTGCCTTGCCCCATGATAGATATCTTTTCTTTCCCTCCCTACTTTTTAGTTCTACTTACTGTCTTGTCTTTTCCCTTTAGAAAGTTGTAAGGGGTTAATAGAGTACGTGGCCATGAGGAGTTCATCCTGAGAGTCATGAGACAGGGGACAACAGGAATGTCCATACCAGAGTGGTCTGAACTCAGGAAGGAGCTCTGGCCCTTCTCTCTGTTTGTTCTCTGCCTTTCCTCCTTATCTTGTAGAAGATTCTCAGGAAGGAGCTTTGGTCCTTGTCTCTCTGCCTTTCATCCTTATCCTCTTTCCAGGATACACACCTTTTGTGGCATGCCCATTACTCTTTCACAGTGCCTGGAGATGAGGAATGATGATAACAGGGGGACTAGGCTTATATATAACTTTACTCAACTATGTGAGTTAGAGATGTAGAGATGTAGTGTCCTCTTAATAAAATCTGTTACACATCTCTCCTGGTTGAACTCTCATTTTTGAACACGCTGGCCGTGTCCATGTGGTGCCAACGAAGACCTTGGAACTAAGGTACGACCCGGCTGCCCAAAAGGAAAAGTCAAAGGACTTTTCAGAAAGTAAACTCCTTGAGGTAGGGATTATCTTGTTTGCTTTTATTGGTATTTTAGCACAGTGGTTGGCAGGTGGTTTCCCTCATCTTATGCAGTTATTTTGTTTTGCATCTGAATGTAAGACTTGGCGTAGACAACTGGTCTTGGAGTCAGGAAGACATGGGTTTAAGTCCCATCTCTGACCATATTCTGGGTGGGTCTGAACTTTATCAATATTCTGTGTGGCTCTGACCTCTGACCCATACTGCCTATGTGACCTACAAGATAAGCCTCTTAGTGCTTTCTGGGCAGTTCTTTAAGACTTTAGACTTTCCCATCTGTATCTGTGGAGAGAGCTTCCATATAGCCATGAAACCATAGGCCTGGATAACAAATAAATGCCAGACTATTTTCTATGATTAGTTGTTTCCGCTTGGTGAGACCTTTTTCATTTTTAGTACATTTTGGCTACCCCCTCCCACCTGGTCCTAATTCATTGTGGCATTGACATTCTTAAGGTATAAGAAAAAGTAGTACAAGGTCACAGATATGTTGGTTGGCATTCTCTAAGGTAGATTTATGGAATGATGAGAATTAGAAAGAAAGAGAAGGCAAAGAGGGTTTGTGATTGGTTATAGTGGATGAGACACCCACATAGATGAGATCACAGGCCCATCAAGATATCAAAATATGTAAGGGAAAATAGTAAGTATTCGGTTACTCAGCTGAGCCATTCGGTGGAATACATTATGCATTGTAATTACACATCCATATCTCTTGACATTTGGAGCATTGGATATTTATTCAGTGTTCTACTGTATTAGCAGGTAGAGTGGGCCACATGTCTTTTTCAATAATGCGAGAAGAGCCACCATTTCTTTCCCTTTACCAAAATCGAATTTTCAAAGATAATAGAGTATTTTAATAGCATAGATGATGCATGGAAATATTTTACTCATTTTGACAAAGCTGAAAAAATGCAATCCAAGCTGTGGCAGCAAGAAAAAAAGATCCTGAAAACATCATCGAAAACAGGAGGTCTGAACTCATCGGAACTCCATTATATGCTTGAGCAAGTTCTGGAACAATAGAAAGCTCTGCATGATGATGTTGGCAAGTACAGCTGTGCAAGGCAGATGTTGGCCTTCCTGCCACCCACTGGAAGCAGCTTCTGCTGTGCCAGTGACTATCAAATTACTTATTGGAATGGGTCAGGCTAGAGAAAAAGAGCAATGTCATTTTTGTGAGGGATATATTTAGGTACCTGTGTCTTGAGACAAAGGAACTAGGAATTAAGGATCAAAGAGATAGCCAATTTGGGTAGCCTTGAGGGGAGAAAAAGATAAAAGGAACTAGGAAGATGCCTAAATGTAACTGCAAATGTGAAATGTGTGAGGGAGAAATATATATGTTAACATCAAAAAGCACCTAAATGCTTCTGGAATGACTGATTCTAATGGCAAGATGGGAGGAATTGCTTTAGTGGAATATATCTTACATGAATCTGCTTTGTCAATTAAGCATTTATTTTTTTAAATTTTATTTATTTAAGGCAATGGTGTTAAGTGACTGGTCCAAAGTCACACAGCTAGGCAATTATTAAATACTTGTCTGAGGTCAAATTTGAACTCAGGTCCTTCGGACTCCAGGGCCGATGTTCTATCCACTGTACCACCTAGCTGCCCCCAAATCAAGTGTTCATAAAATTAATCAAGTTCTTGTTTTAAAGTTCACTTTGGCCCCTCTTGAACCAATGGCCATTCACAAGTCATAGGGTTAAAGTACCCTGGCTCCCCTCGGATCTGTGTGGACAACTGCTAAGAGGGTACCACCAACCAGAAGGTGTGTTTGCAGAACTCAGTCCTCCATTACCATAAATAAGTGACAGAATCCTACTGTTCACTGTATCACTGAGAACTAATAATCCTAAATCTCACAGAGTTGTTGTAAAACTTGAATAAGAGACTTCTCTGAAAGTCTTTTGCAAGTTTTAAAGTATTCTACAGGTAAGGAAACTCAGTTTCTCTCACCCTCATTCCAGTGTCTTTTCTACTTTTCCTCCTGATGTGGAGGGGCCATCATTCTCACTGCAAAATTCTAAAGGGTTTAGCCAATGCCAATAGGAGCGGCTGCTAAAATTCATTCCTAGGATCCACTGGCCAAAATGAACCTTCTGCATAGGGGAGCCAAAGGGGCCAAGTGTAGGGGCCTCACCATGCTGGAAAAAAGAGTCAAAGGGAATTGGGTCATGCTGGAAATGGAGCCAAGAGCTTGATTAGAGAAAAATGAAAATGTTGGAAGTCTTTACTTGCAAATAAGCAAGGGAAAACGAAGTGGATGAGCTCCAGTTTTCTGGTGCATAAAATTACGATGGCATACTTGGAAGTCATTTCAAGGTTCAAGATTTGCCAGGAGAGTAGAATGAAGAGATCATGTGTCTTCTGTTAACATTTTGCTAAGTATGTTTTAAACATATGTTGGATCATTGGATAGAGAAATGAGTCAATTTGTGTGTCCAGCAGTGGGGTTTAGTAGAGCACTGGACTGTGATTCAGAAGACTTGAGCACTAGGCTAGGATCTGCCATTAACTAGCTAGGAGACTTTCAGCAAATTGGCTCTTGGAGTTGGAACTTCTTTGGTTTTCCAATGAAGGGGTTGCATCATTCAGTGGCCTCGACAGCCTTTTCCAATACTGACTTCCTATGATTCTGTGTATTGGCATTATATGTGTTCATTATGTCAGTCAAAATGTTGAATATCTATTCTATGTCCCTACGTTAAATATAATGGGGACTTGGGCAGTGGGCACCCAATCCTCAGAGCATGCTCAAGTGTGTCCTGCCTGTCAAACCACATGTAGACTTAGTGAACCTGCTTCCAGATAAGTATAGTGGAGGAGTCTTACTATCTATTTCATGGCTTTTGATGGAAGAACTATAGGCTATGGGTTTCTGGCGAAGAGCCTTGGGACCCTCCCACACCTGATTACCATGTAACTTAGAAGACATGGTATGGTTGATGTGGTTTTGTTCGCCATTGTTCTGTTTATTTTCCCCTTATCCTAAGTGTGTCAGAGGCAGGATTACCTTCTGAGCTTTCAAAAGTTCCATAGGTCTAGCGAGAGGAGTCTATAGCAATCTTCCACAGTCAAAGCAGATGAGCCTTATGAGGGTCCTGGAGAAGAACTTCTCTGTTGTAGCAGGGAATGGAACCCACAGCCAAGACACCATCCCCTGTATGCAAGGAGTTAACTTGTCCCTTTGCTATGCTACACCAAGAAGGAACTTTATGGGAATGCTTTGTACCTACCCATTAAATTTGAGGTCACTCTCTCCAGGGAATAAAGCATACCAAGATATAGGGGGAGAGTGTGCCTCATTTGGTAGCAGGAGTGAAATGTTTATTTCTTATTCTTGTTATATAGGCCTAGAAAGTATCCCTTCATGAAGGCAAATTGATGTGAACTAGTTATCAGTTACATTGAGGGAGATATCAACTGGTCAGACTGGTATTAGCATACTATTCACTGCTAATAGGATTAAAGGATAATTGGCCAGTTGACTTTGGGAGGCTTGAGGTGGGGCAGTGGATAGATTGCTGGGCTGGAGTCAAGAATGCCTGAGTGAAAACTCTGACCTTGAATGTTTTCTAGTTGAGAGACCCTGGACAAATCACTTAAACCTTTATCTGTCTTAGTTTCCTGGACTATAAGAAGGAAATCTAATAGCACCTATCTCCTAGGACTGTTGTGAGGATCAAATGAAATAATATTTGTAAAGCATTTAGTCTAGCACCTGACACATAGTAGGGACTTTATAAATGTTTGTGTCTTCCTGTGCATCAGAAGTGAGTGCATGGTGATGATGATGTTTGTCCTTTATTCTTGAAGAAGACCATGACATCAGGGAGGTGAAGCCATGGCATGCATATGAATTAGATCTGAGAGAGGGGAGCTGGGCTAAATCACCAGCCTCACTTTCTTCTCCAGAAACATTTGGGTCCAGTGACTAGATATGAATCACTATGACTGCAGTTGCCCCTGGATGTGAGGCAATCAGGATCAAAAGACTTGTCCAAGATCACACAACTAGTAGGTGCAAAGTGTCTGAGACTGGAATTGAACTGAGGTCCTCCTGACTCCAGGGCCAGTTCTTTATAATCCTACTGCCTTGGGTTTACTGCTATATGTAGCTCAACCAGGGGGACCTGACCTTCTGGGGAGTTGGAGCTAGGGAAGTGAGCACAGAGTCTATATATGTCCTCGAAAAACATTGAGCAGGATGCACGGAATTATGAAATGTACCCTTTCCTTCAGAGAACTTCATTAGACTAGAAAGTCAAGGATCAGCAACTATAGGACTATCCAACTTGTGAAAGCTCACAAGGTAATTCTGTCTCTGACACACTTAGGATAAGGGAAAAATAAACAGAACAAAGGCAAACCAAACCAACCATACTATGTGTTTCAGGTCACATGGAAATCAGGTGTGGGAGGGATCCCAAGGCTCTTCACCAATTCAGAAGCCCACAACCTGTAGCTCTTCCATCAAAAGCCATGAAGTAGACAGTGGAAGGCCAAAGTGGTCAGGGAAGGCTCCATGGAGAATAAGTCTGAGATAAGGCCAAGGTAGTCCATTTATCCAATGGCGCCTTGTCCTATGAGTTCCCAAAGCAGAAACTGAATTAATATTCTTATAAGAAAGAAAGAAGACAAAGGGCAGACACAATTGCATGGAAGGGTCTCCCAGAGCTCTGTCTTGGACAGGCAAATGGAGAAGTGAGTAGATATGGTTTTCTTGTTCATTCAAAGTGGAAAATCATTATTTCACAGGCCATTGGTTAATCTCATAAAGTAGCACTCATGATGAATATTTACAGAATATCAGCATGAAAACAGTTAAAGCCTGTAAGCCAATATGAGAGGGTAGAGAATTTGTCTGAAGAAACCCTCAAAAATTAAAATGTATGCATACTTGGTGACACCAACGCCAAGTCGAGAAATGTAGAAGGAAGGCAAAAATAGGATGAAAGATGTGGTTCATGAGTAAGGAGTGAGAGCCCCAAATATTATAGACTATGTAGAAGTGCCACACCTTTCTAGCATGAGTACTGTCTTTGAGAAAAGAAAAGCTTGGGGATGGCAGGGACTAACAATCTTGATAAAATATGAAATTGATTGTTTTGAGAGAGAGGAAATGAATAATTTGGGCTATGGCATGGTATTAATATGCATAGAATATGTAGGTGTGTGTACATTAACAGGCATTCCCAAGTGTTGCTGGTACTATGAATAGGTAAGAGAGAGAGCCAAATTGGTTTCTTCATGCACTAAAGATGGTACAAACATATAATTAGAAGCTGGGAACACAAGTTGGCATCAGGTTATAAAGATCCTGAAATATGAAATAGAAGAATCTGTTTTTAATGCTGGGTGTGAGAGGAACCAATGGAGTTTATTTAGCAGAGAAGTGATGTTGTTGCTCTTAAGCCGTGGGCCCATAACCTTGGCGGGTGTATGGAAGGTGAGTTGAGGAGAGGGGAGTCTTGAGGAAGAAAGACAAAGTAGGAGACTGCTGCAATTGTTCTGTGGGATAGGTGACAAAGGCCTGACCTAGAGTGGTGACCATGGGAATGTAAAGAAGAGGACAGGTGCAGGAGCCATTGATGATTGATTAGATTGGGAAGGCAAGGATAAGCAAGGAACGGACGATGGCTCTAAGGTCATGAACATGAGTGACTAGAAGCAGGATGGGGATATTAGAAAGAAAGGGACTTAACAAGAGGGAGGTAGCTCTTAGGGGAAAAATGTGAGTTTCTGCTGGGCAAATCCCGTGCAAAATATCCAGTAGACAAATAGTGATTTGGAATTAGACCTGAAAAGAGATACTAGGGTTGATTATCTATATCTGGGGATAATGTACACATTGATGTTATTGAACTCTTGGGAGCTGATGAAAGTGAGAGGGGAGAAGGAGAAAAAAGGAGGAGGGGAGCGGGGGAAAAAGTATAGAGACAGAAGGGAGAGGGAGTGAGGGAGAAAGGTGGGGGGGAGAGAGAGAGAGAGAGAGAGAGAGAGAGAGAGAGAGAGGAAGAAGAGGCAGAGGGGGGTAGGAATGGAGAAAACAGAAGGAGAGGGAGTGGAGGGGAGAAGTGGAGAGAGGTTTTATAGGAGGGGAGGAGGAGAAAAGAGTCTAGGACAAAACTTTGAAATATACTTACACTAAGAGTTTATGATATGGCTGATGACAGGGCAAAGGATACTGGTTTGCCATTTCCTTCTCCAGCTCCTTTTACAAATGAGGAAACTGAGGCAAATAGGGTTAAGTGACTTGCTTGGGATCACATAGCTAGTGAATGTCTGAGATGGGATTTGAACTCTCGAAGATGAGTCTTCCTGACTCTAGTCCTGCTACTCTATCCACTGCAGTTGCACCTAGCTCCTCCCAAAGACAAAGAGGGAACTCTCCACAAATATTCAGTTCTCTCAGTAAAGTATGAGGTCTTCTCCTGAAAGGAGGACAGGTGAAATGGAAGACTTCAAGAAGGAAAGGTTTGAAATGGCTGCTATGAAGAGTATGATAGAGAAGCAAGGAGGAATCAAAGGAATGTCTTGCTTCTGTGACTGAGGTCTTGCCCTCCTATTGATCCATAAGCAATTATTAAGCTCCTCCTATGTGCCAGATACTGTGCTTCCCTAGGTCTTTTTCAGACATTGTTGTTTAGTTACTCCTGCTCCATTATATAGACATAGAGTTAGTTTAGTTACAAAACTATTAGATTTGCTCCACTATTGGTAAGTCTATTAGAGTCTTTTTGGATTCTGCATCTGTGCTCTAGGGTATTAACTATTCCTCTTGCTTTTGAGTTACCTCTGTCTTCTTCACTTTGGTTAGCTCAGGGGCCCCTGTGGTTCAGTCATTCTGCTTAAACTCATGGTTTGAAATTCATAAAATAAAACTCATAGGATTACAAAGGAAACAAATGATATTAAAATAGGTATAAAAGAATTTTTAAAGTTCCTAGCCCCCAGGTTAAGAACCTCTGACAAGTTTAGATCTCTAGGACACTGTATAAGGGAAAATCTTTCGGAATTGATAGAGTATGATTAATGACTGGTCATTGAGTCCGGTCATTCCACCAATTCTAAATCCACCTGACTGTATTGTGAAGTAGACATCTCCATCTTGTCTATAAAATAGCTGCAGTGATTTGGTCAAATGTTCTGTTAAAATCTAATCTCTATTGCTTTCTGCTGCTCCTTCAGTCTAGTGCCTCTATCCAGAAAGGTAATGAGATTAGTGTGGCCCGATGTGAACTCCTTGAAGTCCTGAACCTTCCTTTGCTGCCTCTTGCAATAGATCTCTGCTTTCTTTGATCTTCCCCTTTATTACCAAGGAGTTAAAAGGCCTTTTTGGTTCGCTTTCGATGTCCTCGCCAGTCTCAGTTTATTCTGAGATTTATTGCTCTGGATAATATTCTTTTTTTTTTTCTTTTTAGTTTTTGTAAGGCAATGGGGTTAAGTGACTTGCCCAAGGTCACACACCTAGGTAATTATTAAGTGTCTGAGGCTGGATTTGAACTCAGGTCCTCCTGACTCCAGGGCTGTTGCTCTATCCACTGCACCACCTAGCCGCCCCTGCCTGGATAATATTCTAAAAGGAACAAGCTTGGTTTTGTATTTGTTATTTGGCATCTGCATTTACTAATGTCTTCTGGATGTCTTTTCAAAATCATAGCTCATTGATAATTTCTCCATAGAACATATCTGTCTCTTTAAATACTTCCCCTTTTCTTCCTAATTAGAACTGTTTCCTTTTGCATCTTGATTCTTTTAAACCTTCTCATCCCTGCTGGGCTGACTCAACTTTGGAGAATTTTAATCTGTGAAATCCTATAAATTCTTTCCCTGAGCATTTTGGAATCCTTTCTCCTTGAATTGAAGGTGTATATCACACTGTGCCCACATTTCTCTTCTCTGTCACCCATCCTAAGCTTGGCTCACTGCCATCCCCACAAATTTCTTATTCATTGCACCCAGTTCTTCCTGGTTGGTGAGAATCAGTCATCCTCATTGGTTTCTGTACCTTTTTGAAGACAGAAAAACTCATTAGGGCAAGCCCTTCTTTGGATAGGGAGAATGCTCCCGCAGATGGTTAACTATTATTTTATCACATTTCTGATACGGAAACTTTGATCTAACTCTCCATTTATGTCCACTTTCTGTAAAAGTTGTCTGTTATATACTCTGATAGAAGTCATCTATTTTTGTCCCTAATTCAATTCAACAAATAAATACGATGTATCAGCCTTGCTAGGTGCTGGGAATACAAAACCAAGATCGGTTTCATGCAGGAGATGGTTTCATGCAGGAGATGTTCTTGTTCTTTGAAGGAAGCTGGGAATTCTGAGAGGTAAAATGAGGATGCCATCCTAGGCTGAGGGTAGCCTATGGAAAGTCAAGGAGGCAGGCCTTGTAGTGTTGGGCATGGAGAAATGAAAGCTAGACAATTTGGTTGCAACAGAAAGTGAGTGAAGTAGAATAACGAATAATTGTCCTGGCATGGGGGACATCTAGTAAGAATAGCTAGAGTCAGGAGGTGGAATATCTTGGAAGAGGAACAGCCAGGTTGGTGTTGGCACAGAATCACAGAGAAGGTGTTGGGGTATAGGATATAAGAAAACCAGAGAGGTAGGGAGTCACCAGGTTTTGAAGGACTTTGAATACCAGAAGACTTTCTATTTGATCCTGGAAGTGATAGGGAGCCACTGCAATTTATTGAAAGGGGGGAGGAAGCAGCCAGGGAGAAAATGATTAGACTTGCCCCTTAGGAAGATTAACTTTAAAGCTTAGTGGAGATTGACCTGGAGTGGGGAAAGAGCAGCCAGAAGGCTATTGTAATGGGCTAGAAGTGAAGTGATCAAGGTCCCCATCAGGGTAGGGGCAGCATAAGAGGAGAGAAGAGGACATATTGGAGTTGTTACGGAGTTGAAACTCACAGGTCTTAGGAACAGATTGGATATAGAGGGTGAGAGAGAGAGAGGAGTCAAGGATAGTGTTTATGTTATGAGTCTGGGTGAATGGGAGAATGGTGGTACCTTTACCAGTATTAGGGGAAACTACCTGGGTTAGAGAAGAAAATCAAAGAATAATAGGGAGAAAAGTAAATTGCCCTTTAGCCCCAAGAGCTCCATGTACATAGATACAAACTACATAAACCTTCCAGGGAAAATCAGGCCAAATTTCAAAAGGAAAATACATTCTATCATTCCTCCAAACAGTCACTGTTGGGCATTTCTCAAAGTGTGTGATTATAACTGGTTTGTAGGCACAACACTGGACTCACTTGATTTGCCCAATGATCAGTAAATATTTTTAATCATAATACAAAGGTAATTTGCATTTTCAGTGGACTTAATTCATGTAAATTCATAGTCATTAATATTCCTTTGCCCATGTTATCAGACTTGGAGGAAAGCCACTATCCAGTGAGGAAATTCACTCTGGCCTTTACAATCATATTTATAGTCAACTAAAAATGAATTTCATGGGGTTGAAAGATTTCTCTTGTATGAAAAGGCATATCTGTTTTGGACATATTTAATATTAGGAAGTCTTTGCATTGAGTCTAAATCTGTATTCTTTTTTTTTTTAAGGTTTTTGCAAGGCAAATGGGGTTAAGTGGCTTGCCCAAGGCCACACAGCTAGGTGATGATTAAGTGTCTGAGACCGGATTTGAACCCAGGTACTCCTGACTCCAAAGCCAGTGCTTTATCCACTATGCCACCTAGTCGCCCCCTAAATCTGTATTCTTGAAACTTGCATCCATTGTTTTTCTTTATCTCTGCCCTTGGAGGAAGTCAGATCCCTTTTCCTTTTCTTCCTTACTTGTCCAAGACAGAGCCCTTATCTTACTTGCTTTTATGCTGTTCCTGATTCCTGTTTCCCAGTATAAGTAGCCCCATGCAAAAGGAATAGAAATGCAGAAGGGCATTCAGGTCAAGTACCAGAGATGGGTTTTACTTCTTTCACAGTTTTTACAACAGGAATTGTACTGAAATGGGGCCCAACTGGAAGCTACAAGTCATTTGATCAACCCCAAACTGTTACATCTTTACATCCATCTCCATAGAAAAACTTGGAGAAATGACTTGGCATCTTCATCAAAATTTTAACTACTAATAATAGACAAAATGGAAAACAGGATTTTTTTCCAAAAATCATGAATTTGCAGATTCTCCCTCTCCCATATAGACAAATCCAAAGAGGGTGAGGAGGTGATTAGCTTTGACAGATGGTACAACTCGAGGGTGTCACTATTGCTTAGATGATATGCATAGCAACAAGGTATAAAATTTTTCTCTAAATTTATACAAGATGTTCATATGATCATTTTGCCTCTTACTGTCTACTCTGACTTTACAGTGAATGTTTCTTTAAAGCCAGAAACGAACAAGAATTGCCCCCTGATTGGAAGTGTGGTGAGAATTCTGGAGGAACATGTAACCCTGAAATCCTAGAGAAAGGATTAGGCCAAAAAGAAAGTATTATATAAACAGATTACAAACATGAATTTAAAACAAGCAAAATAATTTTGTTATTGCTAGATAAATGATCAAAGGATATGAAGAGATATTTCTCAAAAGAAGAAAGGCAAGCTATCAACAATCCTATTTTAAAAATCCTTCAAGTAACTACTAATAAGAAAAATAAATCTTAGAACAATTCTGAGATTCCCCTTCCGACCTTTATGATTGAAAAAGATGGCAAAAAAGGACAGTTAACAATTGTTGGAGAGACTATAGGAAAACAGGCACTTTGACACATTGTTGATAAACCAAAAAAGCTATCTATTCTGGAATACGGTTTGAAATTTTGTCCCCCAATGCCACCAGGTGAATGACCCTGTGCTGATGTATTAGGCATTTATCTCAAAAAGGTCAAATACAGCCAAGAATAGCCCATAGGTACAAAAATACAGTGACGCTTTGTTATAACTATGAACTGGAAATAGAGGCAGCATCCACCAAATGGGGAATGGCTGGACAAAATTCTCTATTCACATTTCTGCATTCACAGTCCTTTCCACCCTGTGCCTTTTTGTACCCCACACTCTAACCTTTTCAAATCCAGTGACACTGGCCTCCTTGTTGTTCCTAAGGTGCTACACTCTTATCTCCCAACTCTGGATATTTTCACTGACTGGCTGCCATTCCTAGAATGCTATGCTTACTCCTCCCCACCTATTTGCTTCTCTAACTTCCTTCAAGGCCCTGTTAAAATTTTCTTCTTCAGGAAGCCTTTCCCAATTCCCCTTTAATTCTAGTGCCTTCTCTGTTGATTATTTCAAATTTATCCTGTATACAGCTTGTTTGCATGTTGTCTCCCTCATTAGACTGAGTTCCTTGTGGGTAGGGACAATCTTTTGACTTTCTTTGTATCCCTAACCCTTAATGTACCTGGCACATTTTTGTTCAGTCATTTCAGTTGTATCTGATTCTTAGTGATGCCATTTGAAGTTTTCTTGGCAAAGGTACTAGAGTGATTTGCCATTTCTTTCTCTAGCTTTTTATTTTTACAGAGGAGGAAACTGAGGCAAAAGGGTTAATTGACTTGCCTGAGATCAGATTGGAACTCAAGATTTCTTGACAGAATCACTGTCCCTCTATCCATTGCGACACCCTAGCTTCCCAAGTAAATCATAGGAATGTCCAATGTGCAACAAACATAGTCTCTGAGATCAAGCTTCTCTTCTCCAGCCTACTTCCCATTTAAATTTCCATGTTTAAATGACTGGGGTGCTATCATCCTTTGCTATTCTCTTACTCTTAAAGAGAAGTCAAGTTGTCTAAAAACACATATATTCTTCAGGCAAATGTCTTCTAATCTCTATAGTGAAAGTAGATGATTATGTGGGAGATAAAGTTTTGCCCACTGAAAAATTAACTGGCATCCATAAAATAATCCATCTGTTGAATCATTTGAAAGTTCATACCTCCAGTGAGTCCAGCCTTCACTGCGAAGCCTTAGATTAGGGTACAGAGCTTATTGTTAGATTTAAGAATAATCTGTGCCTAAAAAGAGAAAGATATGATTATGTCATGTTAGGTTATATCTCTGATATGTTGTAAACTGGATGTCTTCCTTGGTACAGTAACGTGAAAAGAAAGTGTTCTGATCAGTTACCCACAGTTTAGGGAAAATCAGATAAGATCCGGGCATCTTTGTGGGAGCCATAATTTAATTTTTCCTCTATTTCCTTAATCTCCTATACCCTTTTCATCCTTTGCTTAAAGAAAGCTTTGTGGATGATATTGGGTATTTGATCTTGTAATTGGAGGAGAATGAATTTGTCCAACCCCCTTCTAAAATATGTCTTTAAGTCCATACCAAACGCATGACAGAGAAATTATTCCACTAATGGTTTGCATTAGAAAACAGGTTCTAAGGGGTGGCTAGGTGGTGCAGTGGATAGAGCACTGGCCCTGGAGTCAGGAGTACCTGAGTTCAAATCCATCCTCAGACACTTAATAATTACCTAGCTGTGTGACCTTGGGCAAGCCACTTTAACCCCGGGTGCCTTGCAAAAACCTAAAAAAAGTAATAAAATAAAAGAAAACAGGTTCTACTCTTGAGAGGCACATCCAGGACATTGATTCTGAATGCAATGAAGAGGAGTGTGTGCCTTTAATCTTAGTGATACAAAAGCATAACAGACGTCAAAGAGAAGTATCTTAAAATCAGTTAGTCTAGTTCATTTAGTCTAGTACAGTTATTTTCTGATAAAATGAGAGCTTCATTTCTTAGGCTAGTCATTCCCATGAAACTCCAAAGCTGAGTATGTAGCCAGGAGACTAAGGACAAGATGCCATAGCTTTTGGTCACCAGAAACTTCCATTTGAAGGACTCAAAGAAGAAGAATCAAACAGAAGAACTCGTCTATAATCCTGGAGGTAATAGGGAGCCAGTGGAGTTTGAGTAGGGAGTGACATTGTTAGATGTTTGCTTTAGAAGTATAACTTTGGGGCAACTAGGTGGCCCAGTGGATAGAGCACCGGCACTGGAGTCAGGAGTACCTGAGTTCAAATCCAGCCTCAGACACTTAATAATTACCTAGCTGTGTGACCTTGGGCAAGCCACTTAACCCCATTGCTTTGCAAAAACCTAAAAAAAAGAAGTATAACTTTGACGACTGTGTGGTGGATGAATTAGAAGGGAGAGAACCTTAAAGCAGGGAGCCTGGGTAGGAATCTATTGCATAGTTGAGATGAAAGGGTGGGAGACAGAATAAAGGAAGACAGACAAGATTTGGTAACAGTTTGAACTGTGAGATGAATGAGAGGAGTCGAGAATGATACCCAGATTGTGTAAGCAAATGCCTGGGAGAATTAATGGTGCCCTGAACAGAAAGAAGTAAGGATTGAATTGAGAGTATTGGGTAAAAGATAGTGTTTTGGACTTGCTGAGTTTTAGTTGCCTACAGATTGTCCAGACTGAAACATCCAGTAGGCATTTGATGATGTGAGACAAATTTAAAGATACTAGATTTGAGTATGTATGCATGTGTGTGTTTGTACACACATTTTCACAAATATATATCTGCCTATATCCAACCGTATATGTCGTTTCCATAGAGATCTTATTGAAATGGGTGGGAACTGATCAGGTCATCAAAAGAGACAATGTGGAAGGATAAGAGCATAAGTTCCAGGCTAGAGCCTTGGGGTACACTCATAGATGGGGTCTGAATATGTAGCCAGCAGGAGACTGGGTGGATTGGTCAGATGGCAGGAGAAGAACCACAAGAGAGCAAATGTCACAGAACTTGGAGAAGGTGGTCAACCATGTCAAGTGCTGTCAATCTTTATGAGGCTTGAGCGAAAGTCATGAGTTTGGACAATTAAGAAATGGTTAGCTTAGGAGAAAATAATTTTCACTGAAGCCAGATTGTAAAGGGTAGAGAAGTCAGAGTGGAGCCAATGAGTATAGAAAGCTTTTTCTCAGATTTTGACTGAGAGAGTAGAAATATAGCTCAGGGGATGGTAGGACATAATGAGACCTTTTTTAAAAGATGGAGAATTAGACACATTTGTAGGTAGCAGAGAAGTAGTTCCTTGATAGGGAGATATTGAAGAATAGGAAGCAGGATGATTATGGGAGCAATCTGCTGGAGGGAATGTATGTAGGAAAGGCCGAAATTTAGAGTCTTTGTCCAGGAGAAGGGCTTCTTCTTCACCATAGATTGGAATAAACATGAAGCAAATGAAAGATCATGGCAATGGATTATAAAATGTAGAGAGGATAATCCAATCTCTGATCAACATAAAGAGCTCGACCCTTGCCCAGCATTTCCATTTGACTAAACTGCCAGGGTGATCACTAGACTCCTACCTTCTCCTTCCCATCGATTAGGGTCAGTTAGGAGGGAACTAATGCACCCAATTGGTCACGAAACTCACAAATTATTTGCTTCAAAGAGGAATTTAAAGTCATTCAGAAGGGAGAGAGAGCAATAATAAGTGGGAATATGAAGGGTTTTGTGGAGGAGCTGGTACATGAGATTAGGCTTTGAGGATGACAAAAATTGTGAGAAAACAAGATAAGGGAGTGAAAGGCAGGAGGTGGAATGGGAAGCTTGGGGAGCACATTGGCAGACTACATGCTTCTCAGGATGCTGTTAATGCTAAGATTCTGTCTGATTGGTTATATGTCAGAGTTAGCTTGCACTTTGTTGATATTTATGCATTGCTATAATGCTAGAGGCAGGGCAGTTGATGTGTGAGACACAAAGGCAATAGATGTTTACAGTCCCTCCAAAGAGAGCACCAGATTCTCATACACTGAGATTGTCTGTTGGTAGCATATAAAGGTAGGAAGGAAGAGCCTGAACCTCTGGACTGGTATGAGTAGCCCATAATGCTCTTCTGAAGAATGAGGGAGACTACAGGAGTCAAGTGAGATCCCTTTGTTGGTGTAGTGATATTAGCTCTCAGTGTATGGATAGCTCCTTTCCCTGCCTGCTTTTGTTTGTGTTCCTCTGTATTGTGTGTTTCTGGCAGAAGTTTTGTGTATTGGGTTCTGTTTTAAACTTTCTTAGACCTTAGTCTAGTGGTAGAGAACCTTTTTTTCTGCCAGTGATCATTTGGATATTTATAACATCATTTCACCCTAAAAAGCTACTAGATTTATTGAATTTTGAGTCCTGCCTGCAGTTGTCTGGGCAATGCCAGACCAACATAGCCTATGGGCCGGAGGATCCCCACCCCTGCCTTAGACTTTTCGGTCATTGGCAACTTCAACCTTGACAATACTTTGTAATCATTCTCCTCCTCTTCAGCATGACTGGGTGGCTGCAGGGCCCTGACCATCACTTTTTGCAGTATTCTGACATCATGATGAGTACTCCTGTCTCAGACTGCTCATGATTGAATGTCTTTGTCTTTTCAGTAGCTCTGGCATCATTCTTGCATTGCAAGCCAGGAAATGTCATTCTCTGACTGGCCGTATAATGGGTTTCTTTTAAAAAGTAAATGCTCAAATACATGTTCCAGTTGAGTACAGTTCTATGGGCCAAAATCATCCAAGAGAAAAAGATAAAATCATGTCTTGTCTCAAGGAAGGAAGAACAAATCTTGGGCAATTCTTTTCCTGATGTTGTAATGGCCAGAGTTTTGTTGAGAAAAAAAAATAATTCACTCCCGCTCTAAGAGCTTACATCATGATGGAATAAACAGGTAAGAAGTTATATGTCTGTAGCTATATTGATATTTGCATCTATATATCTATAAGATATATAGGTATGGATATATATGAATGTGCTAGGATTTTCCCTGTGTGTGTGTATATATATATACACACACACAGGGAAAATCCTAGCAGGGGTTGTGGTGATGGTGGTGGCAGTGGTGGCATTGGGGAAAACCTCTTGCAGAAAGGAGGATTTGAGTTGCATCTTGAAGAAATTCAGGAAAACTGGGAGGCAGAGTTTTCCAGGCATGGAGTGTTGTTTGTCCAAATCAACAAGATGTTATATCATAGACTATGTTGGGGGTGGGGAGACTGGAAAGGTAGGGAAAGGTCAGCTGTGTGTGTTTGCTCAACATACGACTTTTCATTTGGTTTGGGGAAACTGAGGAGCCACTAGAGTATGTGGCAGAGAATGACATGGTCCGCCTTGTACTCAAAGAAGATCATTTTGGCAGTTGAGTGGAGAAGAGATTGGAGTTGGGAGAACCAAGCTAGCAGGCTATTGGAGTAGGCCAGACATGAGAAGAGGAGGGCTTGCCCTAGAGCATTAGCTCTTGGAGTAGAGATAATGGCCTTTGTGCAGTAGATGTTGCAAAGGTAGAAATGACAAGACTTGACAACAGATTCAAGATGTAGAGGGAGCACATGAAAAAGAGTTAGGGATGACTAGAGGATTGCGAGTCTGGTTGACAGGAAAGATGTTGGTGTCTTCAGTGGTAAAAGGGTAAATCAGACGAAGGGAAAGTTTTGAGAAAAAGACAATGGATTCTATTTTGGACATGTTGAATTTAAAGTACAGGAGTGAAAAAGTATATTTAAGGTTCTTAACTTTTAGAGGCAGCTAGGTGGCTCAGTGGATAGAGCACTGACCCTGGAGTCAGGAGGACCTGAGTGCAAATTCAGCCTTAGGCACTTCATAATTATCTAGCTGTGTGACTTTGGGCAAATCACTTAAAATAAAAATTTGAAAAGAAATTCTTAACTTTTTATATATCTTTCAGCCTTCTGGCAATCTCTGAAGCCTACTGACCCTTTCTCACAATAATATTTTTTAAAATGTATAAAATAAATATAAATATATAAATAAAATAAGTATAAAATAATATTTTAAAAATGCATAAAATAAAACCCATAACATTATTTTTTCATGTTTGATATTTCATCTTATTTTTCCAATTATATGTTCTAAAAGTTTTTCAACATTCATCCACTGGCATGTTTATAAGTTACACAGTTTTCTTCTATCACCCTTCCTTCCCATCCCCTTCCCCTCAGCAGCAAATAGTCTGGTAAAAGTTGTACCTGTACATTTGGATTTAACTTGTTTACTTATCAGTCATTTTGTGTATGAGGAATTGGGGCTAATTGAAAAGAAAGGAAACCATGAAACTCATAGGATTATAAAGAAAATCAGTTATATTAAATGAAGTTATCAATAAATAAATTAATAGATTAAATAATAAAAGTGATCTGGGAATAATCATCTTAGGGATAACTGATCCCATGCGAATAATAAGATCATCATGCAAGAAAGTTTAGAGCGAAATGAGAAGTAGGTTCAGGACAGAGTCTTAGGGGATACTTCTGTTTAGTGGGCGTGACCTAGATGAAGATCTAGCAGAGGAAACTGAGAAAGAGTGATCAGATAGGTAGGAGGAGAACCAGGAGAGAACAGCGGTAACAGAAGAGAATGGTCAAATGTCAAAGGATCCAGTAAGGCTTTAGTTGAGATCTTATAATAGTATGACTTTGTATTGGACCTAGTCAACATGGTTTCTTGACTTGGTCTAGTTCATTTAGGGAGTATGTTAATGGGAGTGAAAGAGGGTAGAGGGTGGGATTAAAGTAAGGTAAGATTTTGGCAAGGTGTAATTGATGATAGGACAGGGGAAGAGGGATTTGAAGGCCAGTTGGAAACTGATTTTCTAAGGCATCAAAGTGGAGGGATTATGACTTGAGAAAGAATAGAGGAGGGGAAAGGACTGGAGAACAGGGTGATGACAAAGACCAGGATTGTGGAAATAAGACAAAGGGAAATTTGGAATGCTGTAACCCAGTAAAGGAATTTCAGAATTCTTTAACATGGAAATGGAATACTTGTGAAGGAAGGATCAGGATATGAACATTTTTGGGTACACCTGAAGTGAAGCAAAGGAAAAGGTCTCAGGAATTAAGTAGATTGAGGAACTGAGAAGTTGGGCTGATGAGAGACTATTGAGATGCTAAAGAGTGTGTTTTCCCACATCTCTGTAGAGTTTACTTACAATAAAAGTTGAAAGTAATTTTGGTTTGAGGAAACAAAATTCCATTACGAAAAGGAGATCTTGCTTCTTTATGATCTCCCAGCTATTTGTGTGTTTGGGGTGGGGGTGGTATTCGGAGAATGAGTCAGATGGTTTTGCCCAGTTTGGAAGCCCAGTGGGCACTCCAGAGCTTGATCCCATTGCTCATTGGTATAGTAATTTTGATTTGCTCTGTTTCTGACCTGGGCAAGTTTGCTTCTTCTTTAGGCAGCTTGGTGATCCTGATACCCTTGGGTTCTTAACCATTTTGCTGATGGACTTTGTGTGAACACCTACTTGGCTTTAGCACCTCATCCTCAATGGTAACTGGGGTCATCGTCACTCTGCATTGTTCTGTTGAGAAAAAGATGAACTTTGTGGTGAGCAAAAGTGTCGATGTGATCCTTTTTGGACGTGAAATCCATTTGAAAGCTTGTCCAATGCTTTACTTTGGTTTACTTTTTCTTTAGATATTTTTTTTTTGGAAAAAGTTTGTGAGCTTTTTGAATGCAATGCATACCCTGGAGTAATTCCTTACAGTAGGGTTCTCATGAAGGGTTCCTTTCACAGGAGATGCTAAATCAGTGTCACGGACTGAAGAATTAGAAAATGGTTTTTGCTTTTCCAGCAGGCCATCTGGAGAACTAAAAGTAGAATTATGATTAACTTTGGATATGATGTCTGTTCATACTCCTAGAAACACAGTGATTCTTAGGGGTCTGTGGCTAGAGTACAGGGAGTCTGGAACTTGGATGAGGAAAATCACATTTTTTATTTTGGTAGAGTTGTTTTCCTAAGTAATTCTCTATATGCATGCATTGCAAAATATTCAGAGAAGGGACCCATAGGCTTCACTAGACTGCCAGGACAGAAAAAAGATGAAGAACTCTTGTTCTGAGGAATGAGTTGGGTCTCATTTGTAAGTTCCATAACTAGAGGTCTTTGATTTGAATCCCCACCCTGAGACTTTCTATCTGCATGACATTGGTTAAGTCATTTAACCTCTCTTGACCTTAGTTTTCTCATATGTAAAATGAGGGATTTGGACTAATTGGTCTATAAGGTCTCTTCACATTCTAAATCAATCATCCCACAATCCTTTGAAACACTGCTGAGAGATTACTTAATAGGAGAAAGAGGACTGGAAAAAGGCCAGAGATAATCTTAGAGAGAGGTTTAAATTAAGTGGCAGAAATAGCAATGAGTAGAAATGACTTTCTATTTTTGAGGTGACTGGGAAGAGAACTACAGGAAGATAATTTAAGTGGAATGGCTGGATCAAGGGGAGCTCTCAATGCTATCCTGGACACTGGGAAAGGGCAGTTTGGTGCTTTCTCACGTCAATTTTGTGTGATTTTTTCCCCCCTCCCCTTGAATGTTGTCAGAACAAGTGTTCCAATTAATGGTAAGATGGAAGACCTCTCTTGGAGTCCTCCCTGACTTCTCTTTTGTAGCCTAGAGGAACTGTAGGTTTTGAGAGGACTGTGTTAGCATAATGCAGGTTCTCACAGCTCTTCCCCACATGGAAAGGCTTTAAGCATGGACAGGGATGGCCTCTGTGGGTCTGTCATTTGGAGACAGCCGAGCTAAATTCAGAGAGGGCCTGTTAGCCGCTTAATCAGAGACTGGTATATCAGTGATTATCATAACTCTCAAAGATCATCTATCAGGTCATAGATTGTGATTTGAGTTAGTAAATAAAGCCACCACACAGATGAAATCATGGACTCTTGAAAGAAAAACTGCATTGCAAGTCCCAAAGAACCAAAGAGAGGAGTGGGAATGAATATCTCTTATCTTTTTTTTCATGTCCTCTTACTAGAGGGCAGACTTTTTCTTTATTTTTAATATTTTCTTTTATTAATAAAGTCACAAATGTTAGCTGAGAGGGACTTCAGAGGACAACCATTTCATGTTACAGATGGGAAAATTGAGATCTGTGGCCACATAGGTAGTAAGCATCACAGATGGGATTTGAACCTAAATCCTCAGAAGCCAGAATCAGTACTTTTAAGTTTTTCTACATCTTTGTTTTCAGAGAAAGGAAAAATACTCTTTATTTTTCTGAGAAAACAGAGAATAATGAAAAGCAATCATTCAGGACTTCTGGCTTTTTACTGAAAGCACCAAAAAAAAAAAACCCTGAGAATATACCAAGAAAATGCCTTCAAAGGTATAGCAGGAATTTTTCACCTGGAGTCAAAATAATTAAGTCTTTCCTTCTAGGAATGAGGTCTTTTCCTTCCTAGGAGTGTTATGGAGGGAGGCAGAGGGGTGCCATGATGTGAGTGCATTGGGCAATCTGACCAGCTGGTGCCCTCTCCTCTTCAAACCTCCTCTGACCCTATGATCTTGTTCTTCCTCTCCTCTTCACGGGGCTCAGGGTATATATGTGGCTGAAATGGGGGCAGGGGAGAGAGAGTGGCATGAACTGGTGGAGGAACACCAGACATAGGGTTTTTAGTCTCTCCAGCCATCATCATGGGGAAGAAGCATTCCCCCAGCCCCACACTTTTCCCAGTCACCAGGTTAGACAAGTGATCTCTTAACTTCTACTAAATCCTGGCCCCTAATTATACTTCTCTTTACCTTTGGGTATTTGGTGATGTTCAAAATACTCATCGAGGGGCAGTGGGAGACCTTGCTAGTGTGGAGACTCAGCTAGAAGATCCAGCCAGACAAGCTAACGAGGTCTAGTCCTCAGTTCCACAAGCTTCCCAAAGTTTGCCTCACCAGTTGGGCCCAACTGAAATTAGCCTCCTCTGTGGGAGGCAAAATGTACTCAGAGCCTCCACTTAAATTGGATGCGAGATGGGCAAAGAAGTGGAATACTTAACCCCCATTCATTTCCATGCAATCCTCCCCCGTACAAAGATGCAGGGCCGGGGTCAAAGGCAACGAGCAGTATGGCTCCCTTGAACACTGAGCAAATTCAAACTCTAGCATCATGCCAGGCGTAATTAAGAATGATACAGCACATCATCTTTGTCAACACTATTCAGCCCATGTAAACCTTAGCGAGAAATGTACTTGTCAGAGAAAAATGCGCCTTTGATTTCTGTTACACTTTCCTGGTAATTGCTGTCATCACTGACAGGTTATTATTACAGTTGAATAGAGTCTCGGTAATTACTTTTGCACAGATTCTAACGGCTTTTAGATTGAAGGATATTCTGACAGTTTGAATACTCTTGACAACAATTACCTTTTTCCTGGTTAACACTGATTCAGGAAGATTAAAAATTAAATCCGTTCAGAGGAAACACTTATGTGTGTCACTAGTAAGTGGGTTGGTACACACACACACAAAAAAAATGTGTAAATTGCAGAATGACGGAGAATATTTTTTAAAAGTTCGCTTTGCCCTTAAGTCGCTTGGAAAATGAGCATTAGGGGAGAGGTGGACCATGCTGCTTCGATTAATAGTAAATGATGTGAAATGATTTAAAGCAGCCCTCCATCCTATTGCTACCAGGAACTACTGTGTGGTTCTGATGAGAAAAATCTGTGCCGAAGAAGTGCAGAAGAATGTCCATTTTTGTAGGCATGTCTGCATTTATTTCAATACAGGGATGGGGAAGTGACTCGAAAACTCAAGCACTTGGGGACCCGATGGGCATTGCATATCTGGGTAGCTTTCCAAGAGTGGAAGTATATCCCCAATGGAATTATGGTCTACAACAGTGGGGCCGAGTATGCACACACAGAGGGAAAAAGAGAATTGAGGTAATTAACCAAATAAATTGGACCCAAACCATTTTAGCTTGAAAAAATCAGTTAATTGAAGCAAGGGTGTTTAGGGGATTAAATTAATTCCTCACTTGAGTGCTGTGGGCTCCAGTTTAGAGTTGTCCAAGGGATTTTTTTAAGTGATTGAAATGCTTTTTTGCATATTTAATAGTGGATGATAACCATGACTAAGAGAGGCCATTTGTAAACTAGGATGGGGGAAATGAAGGCCATATATGAGCCCCGAAATGAATTGAACAAAAAATGAGGTTCTGTAGTGCCAGAACAAAGCTTACTATGCTTATAAAACATGTCAATAATGGAATGTTCAAACTGACATCCTGAACTTTGGAAATAAATGTCACACTGGTATGAGTAAAAATTAGGGAAAAAACCCAACCCAGTGGAAACATAAGGGAGCTTTATTTTCCGTTTTGGGAAACCACTTGTAGTGGGTTTTTTTCCAAGACTACATTTTCCCTCTGAAACAAATAGTGCAATAAAGGCTAAAGTTACATGCTATCAACATAGATTTGATGGAGAATGCTCCATTTGGTACATTAGGGAATTTTCTGTTGTGCAAGCTGTGGTTGATTTCAATTTAATTTTATTACATAGTAGGTAGGATGGGAAAAATACTCAGGTTAGAAGAGTGCTGTGGAATCTGAAGTCTGTTTTCTAAGATGTGAAATTAAACAAGTATTTCTTATTCACCTCTTATGTGCCAGACACTGGGGATACCAGTATAATAGAAAGACAGTCTCTGCCCACCAAGAGTTTGTTTTATTAGGGTTGGTGATAGATATGCAGAGAAAAACAAATTGTATTGAAGTATTTTAGACCTTATAAAAATTTGGATATTTATGCAAGCAAACATATTTTGTTGATGCATTCATCTCTTTGTGAACCCATTTGGGCTTTTCTTGGCAGAGATATAGGAATGGTTGTCATTTCCTTCTCCAGCTCATTTTACAGAGGAGGAAACTGAGGCAAAAGGGGTGAAGTGATTTGCTCAGAGTCACACAACTAGAAGTGTCTGAGGCCAAATTTGAGCTTATGATTTACTCTTGCATCGACTAGGGAAATTTCTAATGTTTATCCATTTTGAATAATCCTATCTTTTTATTTCAGCTCTACTTTCATCAAATGAAAACACCAAAACATGTAGGCACAAACAAGAGGTGTATTTTTTCAAAGTTTTTTTTCCTGCATCTATTGATAGAATCATATGATTTGAAATGTTTTTTCTTTTTAATGTGATTAATTACATTATTTCCCTAATGTAGAACCATCCTTGTGTCTCTGAAGTTCACCATTTTGATCATAGTAAGTAATTTTTTTATTGCTATAATCTTTTTGTTAGGATTTTATTTTAAAATCTTTATCATTATCAGTTCATGATATTAGTCTGTAAGTATTAGAAATATACTCAATCCATAAAAAAGTTTGGTTTGGTATTTTCTCTCTATTTTTGAGAACCACTTTTATAGCATAGATATTGTGACCTTTAAATTTTTGATAGTCATCATCTGTAGCAACTTTAATTCATTTGTTAGTTCCTTTAAGGTTAGTTTAATTTCACTTTTTTAGATAAGGTTAAGCTATTTCATGTCTTGTTTAATTTAGGGGTTTATAGATAATCATCCCATTTCTTTCACATTTTTAGTTTATTAGAAGCACTTATAGTGAACTCTATTAATTCTTTATAAAATTTTAACCTTTCCTCAAGATTTCTGTCTTGTTCATTTTTTTATCTTGTTACATTGATTTTTCTTCCCTCTACTTTTTTGATCAGGTTAGCTGATTTTTGCAGTCTGCCTATGCCTAGGTGTAGGATCAATGGTTCAAAGGATATATATGGTTAGTCTCCTTTCTTGCCTGGTTACAAATGACTAGATTTTTTGATAGCTTCACCAACAAAATTGTTGAGTACCTATCTTCCAACAGAAGAATTATTTCCATCATTTTCTTTTTTGCATGATTTGCATGATTGGGAAGTAAAACCTCAGAGTTAGTTTGACTTGAATTTCTTTTACTAGTATTGATTTAGAGCCTGTGTTTATGTGGCTATTTATAATTGAAAACATTATTGAAAATTGTTCATATCATTTGATGACATGCTTTGGGGAAATGGTTCTGGGTATCAGAGAAACTGCAATGTTTCTATTCCAATGTTATCTTCATTGATTTTATTCAGGCAAAAGCTTTTCAATTTGCTGTAGTTGAAATTGTCTATTCTCTCCTTTATGAATTCCTCCCTCCCTTATTTAATTAAGATTGCTCCCCCTCAACACAGTTACGATAGGTAGCCAATCTTGTCTTCTAGATTACACCCCCCCCAGTGATTTGACCTTCTTATTTAAGTCCCTTGTCCATTTTCAGATTATTGGATTCTCAGGCAGAGGTGCCAGACACATAATTTTCATCCAACATTTAGTCCACAGCACTGCTGAGTGCTGCCCAAACCAGATTCAAATGTAACTGGGAAGTATTCAACAACAACAGAAAAAAAAATCAAGATATTTGTAATAAAACATAGATAATGTTATTATGTGATTTTCTAAGTATGTGGTTCCTAGTTCAGCTAGGTGGCGCTGCAATTGATATAGCACTGGATTTGGAGTCAGGAAGACTCTTCTTCATGAGCTCAAATCTGATCTCAGATATTTATTAGATGTGTGACTTTGGGCAAGTCACTTAACCCTGTTTGTCTCAGTTTCCTCATCTGCAAAATGAGCTCAAAATGGGAAACCACAAATGGGATCACAAAGAGTCAGACATGACTGAAATGACTGAACAACATGTGGCTCCCAGGGATGCTTATGTATGGTTTAGTGGCCCCTATTTTTATATGAGTTTGACATCACTGCTCAAGGGTATGAAAGCTGTGGGTAATGAAATAAGTTTTTGTCAAACTGTTTCTGGTTTTTCTGGTAGTTCCCATAAGGAAAAATGAAGCCCCCTTCTTTAGTAATTTATGTTCTTGTGTTTATCAAACACTGGTTTATTGTTTTCATTTTTTATGTGTTCCTTGCTTATCTATTCTGTTCCAAGGATGAACTTTTCTGTTGTATAATCAGTACCAGATAGGACTGATGACTCTAGTTTTATAATACAGCTTCAGATCTGGTAATACCATTATGTCCCTTTCTTTGATGCTTTTCCTTATTATTTCTCTTGAGAAACTAGGCCTTTTCTTCTTCCACATGCATTTTATTATTTTATAATAATTTTATAATGTGTTTTCTTGGCAATTTGATTATTGTTGGATAGTTGTGACTGATTCTTGATGACTTCATTTGGGGTTTTCTTGGCAAAGATACTGGAATGGTTAGCTATCTCTGGGGGTATATAAACATTAGGAATCAGTGTCAAGGTATTATCTTTTCCCCACATTTCTGTGGTTCTAGGCTGTATCTTGTCTGCTATTCAAAGTTGGTACCTGGCCTCCATCTCTCTCTGTATTCATATGTCTGTCTCTCAGATGTCTTTTGGGTACTTAAGGGTCACTCAGTTTATTCATTAATGTCACAGGAATGTCTTGGGGAGACCACCAAATCCACATGAGAATTCAGTCCCTTTTGTCATTTCTTAGAGTGCAGTAATGGTCCATTATGGTCACATAGTAGATTTTGTTCAACCATTCTCCATTTGATGGACATTCCCTTAGTTTGTAGTTCTTGGTCTTAAAGAAAGGTGCTATAACTCATATTTACCACCAATTGCCCTGCATGGTTTGGACTCTACAAGATATACTCTTCCCCAGAAATTTCAACATTATGTAGATGACTTCAGCTTTGATAGTCACCACCTTCTCAATAGCCTCAGTTGCCTCTCTCCTTTCTGATTGGAAAGCTGGAGGACAGAGCAAGAAACCTCCCTCTAAAGCCTCCCTTAAGGAAGACTCAGATTTCCCAGCTTTTCATTTCCGAGTTCAGGTCTTCATCACTTTTTACCTGGACTACTGCTGTCATCTGCTAACTGGACTCCCTCCCTTAAGACTCTCCATACTCCATACTCTTGTATTTTTTTCTCTGCACTGCTTAAGTGATTTTTCCGAAAGCACAAGTTTGACCCCCCCAGGAAATGCTTTTGTTGTTGTTCAATCATTTTTCAGTCATGTCTGATATTTGGTGCCTCCATTTGTAGTTTTCTTGGCAAAGATACTGGAATAGTTCAACATTTCTTTCTCCAACTCATTCTACAGATTAAGAAACTGAGGTAAATGGGGTTAAATGACTTACCCAGGACAAATGACACAATCTATCTGAAGCTGGATTTGAACTCAGGAAAATTAGTCTTCTTGACTCTAGGCCAAGCACATTATCCAGTGCAGTATCTCCTAACTGCCCCAAATAAATTCTCCTGGTTCCAGGAGATCTTAGGATCAAATATAATCTCCTCTTAAACTTTTAAAGGCCTTCACAACCAGACTTCAACTTATTTGTCCATTCTTATTACTTTTCCTTTGCCCTTTCTGCAGGTCAGTGAGGTTTGTCTTATCATTCCACAAGCATGGCACTCCATTTCTCAGCTCCATGGCTTTGAAGAGGCTGTCCTTTATACTTGGAATACCCTCCATCTACACCTTTACTTTAGACAATTTCCTTCAAACCTCGGCTCAAAAACAGGAGCATCTTTTACATGCTCCTTGACCAAGTTATCATTTGTTGCATACATTATTTCCCACACATGCACAAATATGTTGTCTCCCACCATAGAATCTGAGATCCTTGTGAATTGGGCTTGCTTCATTCTTTATACTTGTATCCCTAGTCCCTAGCAACATGTCTAGTCTGTGATTTTATTGTTCAGTTGTGTTCAACTCTTTTCACTTCATGGATCATATCCCATCAATATTGTCCGTGGAGTTTTCTTGGCAAAGATATTGAAGTAGTTTGCCATTTCCCTTTCCAGTTTATTAAGGTAAACAGAGGTGAATTGACTTGCCCAGCATCACACAGTTAAGAAATGAGTGACCTCAGCTTTGAACTCAGGTCTTCCTGATTCCAGGCTCAGGGTTGGATCTATTGAATCACTTAGCTGCCTCCTGAATAAATGTTGAATAAATATTTGTTAATTGATTGATGGAACTCTGCCACCAGATTGGTTTGATTTTGCTTGTTTCTTCTCCATTTCTCAAGATTTCTTGTTGATTTTCTGAGTTTTAAATTTGCATGTTCAGTTCATTAATCTTTTTTCTAATTTCCATACGCACATTTTTACATATAATATTTTTCAGAAATTTTGATCCCAACTCTAGCTTTTAGTAAATTTCTGGCTTCTAATTTGGATCGTTTCTATTTCCTGAATTTTTGCTATAAAATGTGTTTCTTAGATCTTTGAATTCTTGACTTGTTTCTTTTTAATCTTATTAAGGATTTTAGTGTATTAATATTTAAAGTTATGATTGTTTGGTGAGTAATTTCCTCTAGTTAATCATTTTGTATTAATTTGATCTCTTAAGGAGCCTTCAGATTACTTTTACGAATTTGATACCGGTCTACCCAAAGGCTTTCTCTCTGTTCTTTTCCACTCTATTTTAAGTTTTGTGAATTTATTTATACTCTCGTATACTTTTTTTTTAATTTTCCCACTCTTAGCCCAGATATGAGTGTGGGTCAGGATCACAATATGATATAGTGGGAAAAGTCCTGAATTTGGATTCTGAATTTGACTTCCGACTGTTAACTTACCATATGTGATCTTGGGAAAGTCTGTTTACACCACTGGGCTTCAGTTTCCTAATGTGTAAAATAAGGAGGTTGGCCTAGATGGCCCCTGAGATTCCTTCAAATGCTAGATCTATGACTCCTGTCCTCTCCACTCAGCTAAGCCTTTTAACTTGAGAATGACTCAGATTTGTTTCATTTCTGCCCATTTCCTAATGTTACTTTCCCTACCGTCCTGACAAATACAGTCCTTTTATACAAAGGATCAAAGTGAAACCAAAACAAATCGGCACATTAATTCCTGTTTGTTCTATTTTTATTCTTTTCTTACCATGCCCATCCTTTTCAGTCCCCCAGGTTGAAAACTGGAGTCATCTTAGATTCTATACTCCCTACCTGTCCCCTTTCCCCTCCTACCCATAAGGCTTATCATTTAACAAGTCTTGGAAATTCTCTACCTCTACAGCATCTTTCCTTTCTCTTCTTCTCACTTTTTCCCATGGTCACCACTCCAGCTGAGGCCCTCATTAACTCTCACTTAGACCACCAGTCAGCAAATTACCTACCTGAGGGCCAAATCTGGTTCATCAATTGCTTTTCTATGGCCTGAGAGCTAAGAATGGATTTTACATTTTTAAATATATACAAAACTTGATTTAAAAATGTGAAAACCATTCTTTGCTCATGGGTATACAAAAACAGACAGCTGTTGGGATTTGGCCCACCCTGGAGTTTGCTGACCCTTGACCTAAACTATTCCATTAGCTTCCTAATTAGTCTGTCTAAAATCTCTCCCCTTTTCAATCTGTCCTCAAGACAGTTGCCAGATTGCTATTTCTAAAGGACAGATCTAATCATGTCACTCCTCTTCTCAGGAAGCTCTAGTGGCTCCCAATTGCTGGGCATTTCAAGTCCTTTAGAATCTGCTTTTGCAAGAATATTGCATATACTCCTTTTGTGTAATCTCAATTCTAACCAAACTGGCCTGTTTGCTCTTCCCCATAACCAGCATCCCATCTTCCACTTTGGATCTTGGAACACTCCATTTCCCATTCCTGAAATGCTTTTCCTCCTTAACATCAGCTCTAGGAATCCACAGTATACTTTAAGGTTTGTCTGAAGTACCACCTCCTTCCCAAGCCTTCCATTCTCCTTGGACCCAATTACTTTGTATTTACTTGGTGAATGTTTTGTATTTACTTAGTTATATACATATTATTTTTCCCCAAGAGGATATTAGGTCCTTGAAGCAAAGATGTTTTTATTTTTTCTTTGTATTCCCAGTGCCTGGCACAGTGTCTGGTACACAGGATGCTCTTAATACATACTTGGTGAATGAATTAATGAGCTCTAATCGACAGCATATGACTCATTCTGCTCCTGTAGACATCCACCTCTTTACTGAGTGGGGGCGGTATGTTCCACCACTGACCCTGTGTAGTCACTCTTTTTCATAGTGTTGTATCATTTTATGTTGCTCTCCTTGTTTTTCCTTCTTTATCAGTCTGCTAGCTGGTGTTTTGTTTTGGTTTGGAGCTTGCTTTAACTTGCCTTCTTGCTGACCTGGCCTTTCCCATTTGAGCAGGGAGTGTCACATTAGATGCAGGCACTGTTTGCCTCCCACTCCAGATGCTGCTTCAGAAGTTTTTCTACAGTTCAAACCACTAGAGATAGGTAGTTTTAGAGGTCTTCTTGAAGTGAGAGGCAGGGGCATATGGTTAGCTTCCCTCCACATGGGAAATCACCAGGGGGATGACAGAAGCTAGGTTTGAGTTCTCTGCTCTTCCACATACCACCTCTTTCCTAAAGAAGAAAGATTACTCGTTTGTTGAAAGGTCTCTTCCTTTCACATAGCTATTTTCCCTTTCTGGTTGTGGGAGTAGCTTAGTGTGATGTGATTCCCCCAATGAAAGGTGAGTTTTAGGGATTCAGACTAGAGTGCTGCCAAGAGGGGAAACTATCCCATCCATAGGGCCAAGGTGGGGCTATATGCAATTGTTCACTTGACCCTCCACTGTTGTTGGATTTCAGTTAACATTCCTGTAGGGTTGACACTGCATAGATCTTATTCCTAGCTTTGCTCCTTACTACGATTTTACTTACCTCTTCCTTTTGGGTTTGAGATGATGGGTTTGTGAGTCATTCTGAGCCCCACCTGTACTTTCTCCTGTTAGGCATTCTGCCTGAAATGCTTTACACTATACCATACTTCTTGAGGATAGTCATGTTAAATAAAAGGAATTTCTCTGGAATTGGATGCAATGAAATTTCGGAAGTACGACTCTGCACAGGTTAAATAGGAGAATGGTCCCCTCACTAGGGCAGCAATTTCTGTTTTGCTTTGTGGTGTTCTTCAGAAAATCACAAAACCTTAATTATGACTCACCATTTGTTCACTGGATGATATAAATGGAGACTGTTCCCTTAGAATCCCCTGAAGCCCTAGCCAATTCTAGCTCCCGTCTCTGAGATTTCTCATAGGTACAAATTAAATTAGTAGGGAAACAAATATTTCATAGATGCCATAGAAACAGCTATGAATGTAAGCCCATATTTGAAATGTTGACATTTCAGGTAAATGGATGACTATCATAATATTTTCTGCTTTTTGAGGATGGTTCTGTTATCATCAAAGGCTAAATAAGACAGGTTAAGGTTTACTTTTGAAATTATTTTGTAATATGTTTAGAAATAGTGATTTATTAATAGAGACTTTTGCGCATGAGACTTGGTAGATAAACAGGGGCCTAGTTAACTGGAAAAGAGCTGAGTTTCTATCTGGTTAATTGAAATTTTAGTGAGAAAAGCTGCAATTGAATCTTGCTTCTGACTCTCACTAGTTAGGTAATGTGAACTTGGGCAAGTCATTTAGTAGATCTTGCCTTCGGATTCCTAACAGTAAAATAGGGACAAGAATATTTGCATGACTTTGCAATCAGGATCAAATACTTGTAAAACACTGTACAAACATGACCTTTTTGTCAAATGGTAAACCTCATTTAAAATCACTTTGTCTTTTTCTGTTTCTTGATCACCTGGAGCTCTATGAAGCCAGCCTTCCTCCTCCAAACATGGCTAGATAACAGAAAGATTTTCTCCCGGCTCCCTTCTTTAAGGGAGGATCCTTTGCTCAATCAACTTCACTTCTTGCCAGATCTTTCTGAGAAATGGATCAAATACCTGTGCTTACACTCACTTCCAAACTAGGTCTTTGCAACCTCTTGGTCCCAAGAACACTTGGAAATTAATTAGATGGAAGTTGATTTTCAACTGCCGTTGCCTCGCCCAAAGTTTTCTTAGACTTTCCAACACCCCAATCCAGTGACTCTTGCACCTGAGGACACCAACTTTCCCCCAGCAGGTCCTGAATATATCCCACAAAGTGGGACTCTGTTTTTAGTTTCTCTCCATTTCTTCCCAGCATAGAGAACAAGAACCCAGCTATCATCTTTAACATCCCTGTCAAAAAAGAAATTGAATTGCCCCCTCCGTTTCCCTTTCTCGCTTTTCAAGCTACTTATTATGGGCTACTGGCCTGCCTTGGTAATAAAGTAACAATGCTAATTTCTGTTCATTAGAATTACGCACTTCCTTATTGTTACGTGTTTGGGTGAGCTCCTTTCTCGTGGCATTATAGGACCTCGACAAAAACAAAATTTAGTCCCTTTGACAGAGTTGAAAGGAAGCAATCTCTTATATGACAAATCCAACATTATCATATGTAAACCTCATTTGCTATGGAATGTCTCTCTGTTTCCAGCTCATTAATTGAATAAAGTCCATTTTCCCATCCTAGTCAGCAGCACTGTTCTTCAACTAATGGAATGGTGCCTTGAGAAAAAAAAAACACCACACAAAACAGGGAGATGGAATGTGACAAAATAATCCCTCCAATAGAATGGAGAAAAAATATACTGGGAGAAACAGTGACAAGAATGAAATGTCCCTTTGGGAAACAGACAATTTTGGGTGGTTACTTGAGTCTTTTTGGAAAGTTCTCTGAGATTAACAGAGAGGCAATCCATAGGTTGTCTGCTTTGAATGAGATTGCTCCCCAAAAGTCCCATATGAGACATATGTCTAGTAGGGATAACTCTCTCTAGTTAGTCTTTATGAGAGAATGTTCAAGAATTTGGGCTTTATTTTTTTTCTTTTAAACTCACGACATACCTGCCAAACCTAAAAATAGGGCTACTACTGTCCAAGTTGCAGAGTAATACAAACATATGAAGCTATGGCTTCGTGATCTGTAGCCATAGACCTATCAGAGCTGGATGGTCACCTAATCTGCCCCTCCTCCTCACCAGAGGGTGAAACTGAGGTCAGAGGAAGGAAGAGACTTGGCCAATGTCACTCAACAAGTTAGCGATAGACCTGGGTCTAGACCATAGACCTCTTTTTCCATTGTACCACATTGCTACCATTCACCATATTTCGATACTAATCCCTTCTGAGTCAGTCTGTACTGCAGTAGATTGATGGCCCCCAGGGCTCCAAAGGAGAAAAGTCGAAAGTCAGAATGTCCTTTAAGATACAGAATGTTGCATAGAGATTGGATTACTATCATTGGCTTTACTCAAATATTTTTCTTTGTCACAAAGGACATTTGCTAGGGGTGTGTGTGTGGGGGGGGGGTGAGGGAGCAGTGCTATTAGCTTCTGCAGATAACATAATCACACTTTAGAAATAGAAGTGCCTCGCTATCTGTCTAGAAATAATTAAGGTATAAGAGAAAGGTATAACTTTGGAGTTCAGGCTAATGATTTCTTTATTATGGAATCTCCAAGTCAAGAAATGTCCTTTACCCATGTTGATTTTAAAGAATTGATTGGGACACTGAAAACCAAAGTGATTTGTCCAGAATCATATAATCAGTTTATACCAGAGGCAGGATTGGAATCCAAGGTCATCCTGATTGAGCCGTAACAAAGCACTTCAATAAAACTTGAGTTGAATATTTCTATCTATGTGTGTATATACCTACTCTGTGTGTATGTGTGTTGTTGTTTGTTTTCCAGTCATGCCTGACTCTTTGTGACCCCATTTGCAGTTTTCTTGGCAAAGAGCCTGGGGTTTGCCGTTTTCTTTTCCAGTTCATTTTTCCAGATGAGAAAATTGAGGCCAATAGGGTAAAATAACTTGCCCAAGGTCACATAGCTAGTAAGTGTATTAGACCAGATTTGAATTCACAAAGAGGAGTCTTTGTGATTTCAGCCCCAGAGTTCTTGCCATTGTGTCATCTAGCAACCTTATCTCAATCTATGTATGTGTGTTTATGAGTGTGCATACATAATACGTATACATCCACACACAAAAACGTAAACATTTCTTAAGCATCTTAGTTTTCTAGGTACTAGGGAAGACACAAAACTGACATAAGACCTGGTTCCTGACTTCAAGAAGCTCATAATATAGTAGAAGGTCACATTTGATGGTGCAATCTACCAAGTCAATAGTCTGTTCTCAAATAAATGTTTAATCTATGTAAATTGACCAATATAAATATGCAGTAAAGTCATTCCAAGGAAAATGCCCATGAAAATAAGGAAGTAACATTTCAGTGGGGGGGGGGGTAAAATTTGATGGTATTGCACTCTGAGTCCAGACATCAGGTAGGTGTGTGGGGGGTTCCTAGCTTCTATTGCTAAATACGCAGTAGATGTGGGCATTCTGTGTCTGATATAGACAATGACACATTCTATATCTGAACTAAGTTATTATGTAAAATGACAAAAGGACTTCAACCAGTGTATTGTATGCTCCAATTAGCAGAGGATCTGTGTTACCTTCCATCAGCAGTCGCAGGTTCCTGGCTAATCTAATCTGGGTCTTGTTCACACAAGAGCATTCTATAGAAGTTTTATCTATTGACCTAGAATTGTTTGGAATAGAGAGGACACTGGAAAAGAAGTTGTCCTCAGTCACTCTGTATAACATCTCAAAGGCAACTATTTTTCGATGGTTATTGCCCAAGAAACTTTGGGGAAGATGCCATGTTAATGTTGCAGGAAAAAATCTTAATTGTGGAATCTTCCTTCTCAGATGCTTCTAGCTTATACCAAGTCCAATTTTCTGCTGGTAGCTTGTGAACTAATCACATTCATGAAAGTGAGTCTGAATTACCTGGTTAAGGACTCTGTAGAAAGAAGTCTTTTCTGGATCCTCACTTTAGTGAACCTTACTGAGTATTTAATTACCCTAAAGAAAACCATCCAACTGATAAAATTATACTATAAAGTCATTGTCATCAAAGCTATATGGTATCAGCTTAAAAATAGGAAAGTATTTCTGTAGAAGAGATTAGATAAAGAAAAATCAGAAACAACAAAATTGAATCCAAACTTGAATTAGACCAGTGAATGTAAATTACTTAGGTAAAGACCCCCTACAGAAAAATTGCTGCGAAGACTATAAGGCACTTTGGCAAAAATGAGAGTTAGACCAACAGGTTACAGCCTATGCTGCAATAAATTAAAGATGGGTATATAACCTCATGGGGCAGCTAGGTGGCTCTGCAGTCAATAATGCACTGGGCCTGGAGTTAGGAAGTCTTGAGTTTAAATGTGACCTCACTTACTAGCTATGGTCAAGTCACAACTTCTGTTTGTTTTAGTCCACTGAAGAAGGAAATGGCAAACCACTCTAGTATCTTTGCCAACAAAACTTTATGAACATAATTGACATTCTGTGATCCACAGGGTCACAAAGAGTCAATCACAACTGAAAGACTGAACAACAACACAATTTCAATGTTACCTAATGTCACAAAAAAATAGAGGATAAACAGGTCATATACCTTTCAAAGCTATGGGCAAAGGCTGAATTCTTATCCAAAGTATGGGATAGAGGCAATTACAAATGATAAGATAGGTTTTGATTACATGAAATAGAAAAGCTTTTGCACAAACAACATTAATACATTTAAGATAAGAAGGAAAGTAGTCAGTGGGGAAAAATCTTTATGTCAGATATCTTTGATGGGAATTTAATATCTCAGATTGGTAACTAACAGAAATAGGTAAGACCAAAAGCCATTCCCCAATAGACATTCGGTCAAAAAAATATGAACAGTTCTCAAAAGGAGAATTACCAACTAGATGAAGTAATACACCCTATTCACATGCCATATGAAGGAATGCTCCAAATCACTAAGAAAGAGAAATTTAATTTAAAACATTGGCATTTCACCTCACGCCTAGCAAATTGGCAAAATGCCAAAAAATGAGAGTAGTTGAAGATGATGTGAGCACACTAGCATGTTTTAAATTAGTATAGCCATTCTCTAAGGCAAGTTGGAATTATATGCAAATTATTGGTTGTTGTCCTTTGTTCTTGAAGAAGCCCAAAATGACATAACTGTGTTAGAGTCAAGGTATCACAGTGTGTCTGACTGCAGCTGATCAGACCCATATGAGCTCAGAACGCTCTCTCACAGGTCAGACATAAATAGGCTACTTGAACATTTGGGGTGGATTCCCTCAATTTACACATCTCAGGTTTCTTTTGAGCTACTTCAATTCTACTTTTCTCATAGAACACAGCACCTTTTAAAAATGGTTTATTTTATTTTTCAATTACATATTAGCATTCATCTTTTTGTAAACTTTTGAGTTCCACATATTTCTATCTCCCTTCCTTCCCTCCCTATGACAGCGAATAATCTGGCATGGGTTATACAAGAATAATCATGCTTAACATTTTCATTTTAGTCATGTTGTGAAAGAAGAAACAGAACTAAAGGGGAAAAACCATGAGAAAAAAACAGAAAACAAGTTTTTTTTTTGTTTTTTTTAGATTTTTTTTGCAAGGCAAATGGGGTTAAGTGGCTTGCCCAAGGCCACACAGCCAGGTGATTATTAAGTGTCTGAGGCCCAATTTGAACTCAGGTCCTCCTGACTCCTGGGCCGGTGCTCTATCCACTGCATCACCTAGCTGCCCCCAGAAAACAAGTTTTAAAAAGCCCAGGACCTTTTTTTTGATGAGGACACACCATGCTTGGAGGTCTGTGCCAGCGTCTCCCATGTCACCTGATAAATTCTAAATAAATATGCAAATATAATGATGAAAATGTCCATGCCTTTAGATGCAAATATTCCACTGCTTTTTATATAATCCAATAGGTTAATGATAGAAAGAAAGACTCCAGATACACCAAATATATGTAGTAAATATTTTGTAGTAGCAAAGAGCTGGGGGAAATGGGGTGGCTAGGTGGTGTAGTGGATAAAGCACCGGCCCTGGAGTCAGGAGTACCTGGGTTCAAATCCGGTCTCAGACACTTAATAATTACCTAGCTGTGTGGCCTTGGGCAAGCCATTTAACCCCATTTGGCTTGCAAAATCCTAAAAAAAAAAAAAAGAAAACCCAATTTCTCCCTAAAACAAAGTTCTAGAGCTGGGGGAAAAAAGATGTTCATCAATTGGCTAACAGGTAAACAAATTATGGTACATGAACCCAATAAAATATTACCATACCATAAGAAACAAGGAACATTATGAATATCGAGAAACATAGAACAACTTAATATAAATTGAAGAAAAGTAAAATGAACTGAGCCAGAAAAACTATATATACAATTACTACAACTACTTAATTGGAGGAAGAGCATAGTCAAAATGAATCTTGGAAATCTTGAAGGACAATCTTGGCCCCAAGTAAAAGATAGGAAAAATACCTTTTCTTTGTAGAGATGACGGTCAATGGATGTGGAATAGTATATAAAATCTAAAATCAGGCCTTTCTGATTCCTGGCTAGGTTAAAGGCTTTGAAGGCCAAACAGAGGATTTTGTATTTGATCCTGGGAGTACTTGAGAGTCTTTATTGATAAGAGGTTGAAATGGTTAGACCTGCACATTAGGAAAATTGTTTTTGGTACCTGGGAGGAGGATGAATTGTAAATCAGGAGAAAAGTGACGTAGGGAAACCAACCAGAAAAGTATTGCAATTATGTAGGTGATGGTAGGTAATTGCAATTATTGAGGTGATGAGGGACTGAATAATGTGGTAACTATGAATAAATAGAGGGAGAGATTCCTGAGATATGTCATGGAGGAAAATAATAAAATTTGGCAACATATTGGTTAATGAGGGGTGAGTGCAAGTGAGAGGTCAAGGTTATCAACATTATGACCTTGGGTGACTGGTAGGTTGATGGGGTCCTGACAGTAATAAGAAAATTGAGAAGAGAAGGTTTGTGGGAAAAGATGATGAGTTTATTTTTTGGACATGTTCACCATGGCATGTCTATGAGACATCCATTTCTCGATGTTCAAGAGACAGAGCTGTGAGACTGTAGGTCAGGAAGGAGGCTAGGGCTGGAGAGATAGATCTGGAAATCATCTGTATAGAGAAGCTGAAGGAAGAGTATCCAGTGACAAGAGAGAATGAGTCTTCTTGTCCCCAATAAAACAGAATGAGGAGTATTAATAGTAGCTGTTGAGAAATAAACTTCTTTGGTCAACATAAGAAAGGGGTTTCCTAACAACTAGAGCTGTTCAAAGTAGAAGAGACTGACTGAAAAAGTCAGCTGTCCATCATCACAGAAGTCCTCAAACCAGAATCTGTGGTCATCACTTTTCAAGAAAGTGACAGAGGAGGATTATTGGTCAAGAAGACATTTTATTTGATGGCTGCAGTTGATCCCTTTAAATTTGAGCTTTTATGATTCAAAGAATGTTATAAAAAGTGGACAAAACCACTGATTATTCTACTTTAAAAAGAAAAAAGTTAAACATATCCTTTGGTTTTATTTGGTAGAGGCCAGAGACAGGTTAGTGAATCTTGGAATGGACTGCTTCTCAAATTTTCTCAAGGATAGAAATAGAGAACAATATCTCTCCACCCAAGAGAATTGCTGAATGTTTGTAAAGAGCAAATATTCACTGCTATACCCTAAATCGACACAGTAGCCATAATAACCATCTTAAGTAGCTTAGCTATTTGTTACATCCATTTTTGAGACTTGATGTCTCATTTTCAGAATGTGAAAGATGCCCAATTTAAAAGTTGTAGGTGATCTTAGAAGTTACGTTGAATTTAATTCCCTTATCCCTTGGTCCTACCACCACTTATGACTGCATATTTCTTAATCTTGGTTCCCACTGTGCCTTCTTTCCTCCTACTCTCAAGCCGCTACAAGTATAGGGAGTCAGGTCTCCATATGTACTGCACCCTTCCTACTGAATAGTAGTATTTATTCTTTCTTGGCCTCAAACCTCCAGCGTTCTGGTAAATTCCGTCTCTTCAGTCAACAATCTCACCTCTTACTTTTCTACAAAAATCAAAGCCCTCTACTACGAGCTGCCTCATCTTTCCTGCTCCACGATCCAAATATTTATATCTCTTTCTTTTCCCTCCTTTCCAGTCTTTGAAGGAGAAATGTCCATCTTTCACTTTCTGGGCCAAAATTGTACACTTCTGCCCCAGTCCCATTTCTTCCTTGAGTGGGCTTATCTGTCACTCACCTTCTCCCTCACCTTCATTCACTCCCTGCTGCTCAAAATAACACTCTAGTTTATATTTAAAAAACCCCTTTACTTGATTCCACCATCTTTTCAAGGCCCCATCTTGTAGCTGGTCTCCTCTTCTCCCTTTTTGAGAAGCAGAAGGGTATAACAGAAAGGGCATTGAAATTTGAATCTAAAGAGATCTAGGTGAGAATTCTACCCTCAATATTCATTAGTTGTGTGACTGAACTTGCCTCAACCAAGTCAAGGCAAGTTAATACATTTATTAATTGCTTACTTTGTTCTATTTAGACAGTCTGCTAAGTGCTGAGAATACAAGTACCAATAGGAAGAAAGATTATCTCAACTGTCAAAAAACTTACATTCTAATGGTAGAGTTGAAATGGGTGAGGAGAGGGAGCAGGTGGTAAGGCTATTAAGCATAGGACCTTGGTACAGAAAATCTAAAAATTGGTGAGGGAGGGGGGTCAAGAACATAGCCCTGAGAGGATTAAAAACATGACTGGCCTGGTCCTCTTTAAAATGGAGATTCTGGGAGAAACTAGACAGTCACAGTTTGTCAGGCTTAGGGGATATTTCCAGTATGTGAAGTCTAGGGGCAAAGTGAGATTCTAGGGTGAAGAAGTTTCTGGGGTGCTGTCCAGGAGAAAGTTCAGAGAAAG
Organism: Macrotis lagotis; assembly: GCF_037893015.1. NCBI lineage: Eukaryota > Metazoa > Chordata > Mammalia > Peramelemorphia > Peramelidae > Macrotis > Macrotis lagotis. The sequence goes on from NC_133666.1 coordinate 52,277,208, forward strand.
TCCAGCAGAGTCAGGAAGACAGCCTTGAGAAGAATGAAGAATCATCCCTATCAAATTTCCAGATGACACAAAACTGGAAGGGGCTATCTCTTACAATGAATGATATTCAAGGTATAAAAAGATTTTGACAGGCTAGAACATTGAGCTGACTATAATTCAATAGGGTTTAATAGAAATAAATGTAAAATCTTACATTGGATTTTTTTAAAATCACCTTAACAGGTACAAGATGTTAATAAAGTTATGGTTAGGTAGCTTTGTGAGAAAAATTTGGGTGTTTAAGGGAACTGCAAAATCATTATGATTCAAAAGTAAGATATGATAGCCCCAAATTAAAAACTAATATGACCTTAGCTAGCATTAAGGATTCATAACTTCCAGGAATAAATGTCAAGGGGCATAGTATAGTAAATCATTCGAAGGAAATGAGGAATTTTAACCCTTTGGGGGTACCCCAAAACCGCTCTCTTCAAATATCTGAAAGATTTCCATATGGAAGAAGGGATTAGGTTTGGTGTGATTGGTCCCTGAGTAGAGAACTGATGGGTTTGGCCCAGAAAGAGAAAGATAGTCATTGCTCCTTCAAAGACTGGAAGGAAGGGAAAAGAACGAGGTATAAATATTTTTGTTGTGTAGCTGAAGAGATGAGGCAGCGCAGAACAGAGAGCCTTGATTTTTTGTAGTTAAGAAAGAGGTGAGAGCGTTGGCTAAAGAGAAGGAATCTGTAAGAGCACTGGGGGTTCTAGGAGAAAGAAGACTTGAAAAGAGAAAAATTGAGATGTGATAAACTTTGCTAACATTCAGAATTATTCCAAAGTGGATTGGGTTTTTTTCTAATTGGGGTGGAGATCTTCAAACAGAGGCTAGATGACCACTTGGGTGAGGCAGCTAGATGGCACAGTGGATGGAGCACTGGCCTTGGAGTCAGGAGGACAGGAGTTCAAACTGAACCTCAGACACTTGACTCTTACTAGTTGTGTGACCTTGGGCGGGTCACTTAACCCCGATTGGCTTGCACCTAGAGTCATCTCCAGTCATCTTGATTTATATCTGACCATTGACTCTGGAGGAGAAAGTGAGACGGACTTAGCATGGCACCCACTCACTCTGATCCAATTTGTGTGCTTGTCATGGCATCAGCTCCCTGATGTCATGGTCTTCTCCAATAACAGACAAACTTCAGATGACCACTTGGGTATGTTGCAGATGTCAAGTATGAGGATGCCGTTCAACTCTGCAATTTGATGATTTGATGACCACACTTGAGGCTGGTCTCACAAATGAGGTAGACTAACTTAGGACCCTAAGGCCATTCATAACCAAGGACTCACTTTTATTGAGCATTCCCAGTCTGGTGTCTCAGAAGTATTTCTGAAGCAATGATGGAAAGTGAAAGATGAGAATATTTGACTAGCACAAACAACTTATTAGTTTTGAAGAAGAAAGAAAACAGAATTGCTGCATGTGGGATATGAAAAACACTATCACCTCTTAATCTTGGCATCATTGGTGATTTGCAGGTGTTGGACTTAAACAGCTCTACTGAAGAGTTCTCTTATTTTTTAAAGTCAACGTAAGGAAGAGATAAATCAAGATGAACTAAGAGTTCTCGTTTATGCAAACACACATACAGAGGAAACCTAGTAGGTTGGACCATATTGTTCTAGCTTTGTTCCAATCCTGGGCATCAAGTTCATAAATAGCTTCTAGAGGACTTGGATTCTCAGCCCCGATCTATGAAGACATGGTGACCCCCAAACTATTGCACTGATTGATGATGATGAAACTGATGATGCTTCACATTTGCATAGAGTTTTATGATTTTTCGAAAGGCTTATTCTTTGGGCCAGCTGGGCCTAGTGGCTGGCAGGTGAAACCCAACTCCCAAAAGGGGAGAACTTGGCCACGCTTGCCTGTGGAAGTCATAAGGAGCGTTCTATGAAACTGCCCCTCAGGTCAGAGCCTTAATACAAAAGCTTTCTGTCCTGGTGTTTGTGATAGCCTTCCCAGCATTCATGGGAAACCCCTTTCTCCATCTCCAACAAAAGCTTTCTAAACCCTGAATGAGGTGTTTGAAGTACAGGCTTCCAATGGACCAGGGGGCTCCCATCACCACAGCCTGAGCCCTTGGTCTGGCCAGCTGGCCATGTGCTTTTGTGACAAGAGTCCTTCAAAAAGAATGAACAAAAAGGGACACAATCAAGGCAGGAAGCCTCTCACTCATTGCCCCAGTGTCACTAGAGAGAGGACTAGGCTTCTGCTGATGAAATGGGAATCTCCAGGTTCTGAGATCCACATTCCCTATATTGTCCTCTATTGTTCCTTTTTCAAAAGAGGTCATTTTTTCCTAGCTAATAGTGAATGGTCAGATTAGCTTCTGCATTTAAAGGGTCTTTGGAGGTGTTTGCCACATCCTTTGTTTTCTCAAGAGCTCGAATGTGAAATGTAACCTTTCTCCCTAATGAAAGCTTCATGAATGCAATTATCATCTCTATGCAGATGATTCTCAGATCTATTTATCCAGCCCTAACCTCTCTCCTGACCTCCAGACTCACAGTTCCATTCGGCTATTGGACATCTCAAACTGGACGTCTGGTAGACATCTTAAACCCATCACGTCCAAAAACCTGAACTCATTATCTTTCCCCTCCCCCCCACCCTCCTTGCTTCCACACTTCCCTATTATTGTTAAGGGTACCACCAGCCACCCAGGATTCCAGCCTAGGTGTCATCTATTTTTCCCTCTCTCTCACCCCACATAGCCAATTAGTTGCTAAGTCTTGTCAATATTCCATTCATCACATTTCTTGTGTGTGGCCCTTCCCCCACCATTGCCACTACCCTGTCAGAGAGAGCCATGTTGCCTCCCCCTGGACTATCCTGATAACCTAATGAAGGTTTGCTCACCTTGCTCCAGTCTACCTTCAACTCACCTGGCAGATTGATCTTAGAGTTCAGATTTAATCATATCATTCTGCTGTTAAGTAAACTCCAGTGGCTCCCAATTACCTTCAGGATCAAATAAAAAATTTCTCCCTTTGGATTTCAAAGTCCTTCTCACCTGTGTAGTCTTTTTTACCCCTTGCTCCCCTCTGTGATCCAGTGACTCTGGGTTCCTTGCTGTTCCTCGAACAAGAAACTCCATCTCCAGACTCCCTGAGATTTCACTGGCTGTGCCCTCACATCCACCCCAGGCCTGTATTACTCTCCTCACCTGTGTCCTGACTTCCTTGGCTTCTCTGAAGCCTTAGCTAAAGGTTCATCTTCTGCAAGAAGTCCTTCTCTGTCCGTTTTCAACTTAAGGCCTTCCTTGGGAATAATGAATGGCCTCCAATTCTTGTGGTTATTAGCTTGTTTGTAACTAACTGTTGGCATGGGTCTTCCCATTAGACTTTGAGATCCTTCATGGCATGTATTTTGTCTTTCTCTTGGCTTAATAGTGACTTAACAAATGATTTTTAATTTGACTCATGAATGTCAGTACTTGGATTGAGGAATCTCCTGAAGAGGGTTCCACTCTAAGGCATTATAGTATTTGTCTCTGGGGTCCCTCGGTTTTGAGGTTTGTTTCTTACCTGTCTCTCCCACCCCCAATTCTACTGCATTTTCCAGGCCTTCATCTCAATTTCCTACTTGTCTATGACTCTTCACTATATAAGTACTTAAATCAGATCCAGATCTGACCTCCAAACAATCCACGATCAAAACTCAGCTCCTCCCCTCCTCACCCGCCATGTTTGACTTTTTCAGTTCTTGCTACCTGATCTGAGAAATGACTTTGTACTAATGGTCTAAGGAATTTTAAATAATAAAGGAGAAGGGTAGATTCTTCAAATTGTAGATTAATGAGATTGGTGTCCATCCCTGGCCAAAAGAAGGGAAGTTTGGGGAGTACCTAGAAGGGGACTGGTGAGCATTTCACCTATGTGGGTTCATCAAGGAGAACTCATATCAGTTACTGAATTTCTTTTCTTTTTCATGGAAATTTACTGTCAAATAATTTAAACTAAAGGTATAAAACCTTATCTAAAGCCTTTAGAATTTAAAAAAGAACGTTGTGAGATAGTAAATGCCAAAGGATTTGTGTAAGATTTTATATGGCAATGTGCCTGATGAGTGCAAACAGGCTGTGACATGTCAATCAACATTTATTAATATGCCTGCCACATGCCAGTCATTGTAGTAAGCCGTGATATGCGGTAGGGTCCATGACTGGGGAGGCACCAACAGTATCAGAGTTAGGATTTACACTGTACTCCAAGAGTCTAATAGAGGTAACCCATGTTCCCCCACTTCAGTGAAGGAGGTGGATTGACTGTCTCTCATCTTTCTCCTCTTACTGCCACTTAGGATACACAGATGGACAAAAGACAAGAACCTACAGTCTGCTGGGAGCTGATTCAGTAGACAGGTTAAGAACGTTCATTGTTGTTCAGTTATTTTCAATCCTGTCTGACTCCTGGTGACCCCTTTTGGGGTTTTCTTGCCAAGGATACTGAAGTGGTTTGCCATTTCCTTCTCCAGTTCATTTTACAGATGAGAAAATTGAGGCAACTAAGGTTAAATGACTTGTTCAGGGTCACACAGCTAGTGTGAGACTGGATTTAAACACAGGTTTTCCTGACTCCAGGTCAGATACTCTCTCTACTGTGCCACCTAGCTGCCCTGCTAATAATATTCTTCCTTTAGGTTGTTGTTGTTCAGCCACATCTAATTCTTGGTGACCCCATTTGGAGTTTTTTTTTTGGTAGAGATGCTGGAATGGTTGCTGCTTTCTTCTCCAGCTCATTTTACAGATGAGGAAACTGAGGCAAGCAGGGTCAAGTGACTTGCCCCAAGGTCACACAGCTAGTAAGTGTCTGAGGTCAGATTTGAACTCAAGTCCTCCTGCCTTCATGAACTGTGCTACCTTCACTTTTAATCAAAAGACATTCCTTCAAATTTGTTTAACTTAATTATGTATGTATAACCTTTATCAGATTCCTTACTGTCTTGGAGAGGTCAGAGGGAAAGGAATAAGGGAGAAAGTTTGGAACTCAAAATCTTACTGAAAATAAAGTTGAAAATTATCTTTACATGTAATTGGGGAAAAAATACTGTACCTGGAAAAAAAACTGACTTGCTCTAAAAAATATTTGAAATTGTTAAAAAAGAGAGAGAGAGAGAGAGAGAGAGAGAGAGACAGACAGACAGACAGACAGAGACAGAGACAGACATCCCATCTCTTGGAGAATGATCTTTCCACTAAATGCTCTCTCTATTTCATTTGGGGTCTTCATTAGTCCCTTGTTGGTACTTTCGTGGTACAGTATTACAAATTAACTTAGGAAAAAGGTTGGCAGGCACTCTAGTTGGAAGTGACCTGCTTTGGGAGTTGAGACTTGGGGTCTGATGCTCTGTCTGGTGCTTACTAGCTTTGTGATCTTAGGCAAAAATCACAGCCCCTTAGAGCCTTAAGTTTCATCTTTAGTAATACAGGATGCTCCTACTTCTTTGAAGAGGTATTGTGAGGAAAACACTCTAAAATGTGAGAGCTAGAGGGTCTGGATTTGAAATCCCAATTTCTGCCATTTACAAGTTGTGTGACTATGACCCAGGTTCTTAACTTCTCTGAACTAAGGTTCCTCAAATAGAGAGGATCTACTAGATGTCTAAGGTTCTCTTCATGTTCTAAGTCTATGACTCTATTTAGGCAAGATTTCTCCAACCCCATAGTCCATGGGGATTCTCAGTAAACAAAATGACATTTGTGCTTTTTTTTCTTGGGCTGATCCTAAATGTTGAAATAGATACTTAATACAAAGAGACTTGTGACTTTGTTCTTCCAAAGCCCAAGGTTCTTAATCTTTTCTGTCTCATGTAACCTTTGAGCAATCGTGGAAGTCTGTGGACCTCTTCTGTGTTTTTAAATGCATAAAATGAAATAAATTGAATGACACTAGAAATGGATTCTATTCAAATACTTAGATACTTAAAAAGAATTCTTTGACCTCAGGACCTGTTATTGAGTCAACTTTTAAATTTCGAGGAAAAGGTAGCCCAGGTGTCTTTAATAACAGATATGTTTGTTGCTCTGCAAAATCACTTGAATATAGACATTCCAAAGTGACAGGAACAAAGGATTCTTTTCTATCTCTGGATGTGTTCATTTTTTCCTCTTGAAGAGAAAGTTATAGATGACCCAAAGAATTCTCTTTCCAGCTAAAATATTCTAAGACTCAGACCCTTTCAGCTTATCTAAGCTGGTCCTATGGCAAAATATATTATTCTACTAACTGATCTTGGTCATTCCTCCAATAAAAATGGATGAATGTATAACCCTAACCACATTGCCATTCCTTTGAGAAATGAAGTCTGCTGACACTGGCAGCAGACCTTTACTTACATTGATGAATATTTGGAGATGATAGAACTGGTTTAAAAATTGTTTTATGAATTCTTTATGACTGCTTTTTTTAAACTGGAGGGGAGGGCAGGAGAGGAATATGTGGGATATTGGGCAGGAGAACACGAGCCAATCTCATCTTGGAAGAAAACTGTTAAGGGTTTATCTTTCTTTTGTTCCGAAGACACCCTTTCGTCCCCTGACAGGCCATTTTTTCCTTCTCTTCAACAGTTTAAATCAAAGGAATGGAAGTCTTTCAGGGTCTCTTCACCTCTGTTGACTGTGTTAAAGAAATCTTTAAAAGGGTATACCTCAAAAGTCTATATTTTAAAAACTGTTGCTAAGGACTGATTCAAAAATCAAAAAGTTCAAAAGTTGATGCTCCACACTTCCTTGCTTTTTGTTTTTTTTTTTTTTAAGTTTTTTTTTTGTTTTTTGTTTTTTATTTTTTTCCTTGCTTTTTCTTAAAAGGTAATATGAGGACTAAGTGATCAGACATATTAAGGACAATTTTGCAACAAAAAAAGTGAGTCATTGATAAAGGCAAAGATCTCAGCTTTCAACAGATGAGAAACAATTTGGACAGCTCCATACTGAACTACTTTGCCCACGTTTATTGCACTGAGGTAAGATAGTAATGAAAAACTAAGAATATGGTAAAATTACATGGAAAGGGATGGAACGATAACAGAAGAAAATAAGTTGTCACATGGAAGAGAGGGATACCTGGTGGCACCCCTGCATGTTTTTCACTGACATCTTCTCAATGACACGAAAAGAGTAAGGCCCCCAGTTTATTGAGTTGGCTCCCCACCACAGCCCACTTGGGGGAGAGCATGGGTTAGAGAAGGTGGGTAGGCAATGATGGGCTATGAGACAAATCCTTGGAGGGAAGATCTCCATCTCTAAGGCTACAGATTGATTAAACTATTGGGGGGTTTTGAGCATTTAACTAGCTGGAGGCAAATTGAGGAACACATGTCACAGGCAAAGATAGTGCTTTTGTTCTGTAGCTCCACAATTTGTCTCAATTTTTGCTGCCTCTTCTGTGTGTCCATTTCTTCTGTGTGTGTACATATTTCTCTTCCTTTCTCCTTGGCAGTGTTTCCCTTTTTGTGTGGTGTGTTCTTGGCCTCCTCCCCATTCCCCTCTTCCTCCTCCTCCCCCTCCACCTTCTCTACCTTCTCTTCCTCCTTCTTTCCTTCTTTCTCCTTCTCATATTCATTTTCTCCATTTCACACGTTGTTTGCCTCCCATTTGTTCTTTAAAAGGCCTGCTTGTTCTAACTCTGTCTTTTGTTTCTGTCTCTCTGCCATTTTCTACATTCAATGTTCATCTTTTTCCACCTCAGTTGGAGCCACTTGCTTCTGTTGATGTCAGTCATGTCATATAAGTTTTCCCTCTCCCATATTTCCTTGTATGATCCATATTTAACATGCCTATGGCATAGCTATTGTTCTGTGATGTCAATATGCCATTATATTTTACTCATTTTCCAATTGTAAAACATGAGCTGTTTCATTTTGTTAAATTTTGTAACAATGAACTCAGCAGTGTCTCACCCTGAACTATGCTGAAAATCCAAGTTGCTGATGAGTGTAATGGAGGACTGACGCATGGAGACTCTGGAGACTGTAATTGGTTGTAGTCTTTTTACTATAGTAACCAACTTGGAAGCCTGGTGGATAGACTGCTAGACTTTGATTCCAAAAGGCTTGAGTTCCAATTCAGCGTCAGATACTTACTGGATCACCCTTAACAAGTCTGTCTCAGTTTCCCCATCTTAAAAATGGGGATAGCAACCAGAGTTATAAGAATAAAATGAGATATTTGTAAAGTTCTTTGTGGTACTATACGGATTCTCATTATCATTTTTATCAACATTGCCACTGCCATCAACTATTTTATTATCTTATTTGATCTTAACAAGAACCCTGAGAGGTTGGTTTGTGATCGCCATTTCATATCCAGAGAAAGTGAAACAAATACAGAGGTTAAGGAACTTGCCTAGGGTCATACAACTAGTCAGCATCTGAGATGGGATTTGAACTCTGATCTTACTGCCTTCACGCTCACTGCTCTAGACTGCACCACCTGGTTACCTATGCAATCTTCAGTTATGGTGTCCTGATAAATATGGTGGTCATAGTCATGGTAGTTATGGATGAGGCCATGGTGGCGGCTAGGGTGGTGACTTTTGTGGTCCTGATGGTTGTGGCTATGATGCTGAAGGAGATGACAATACCCACCACCATGGTCACAAGCACCAAAGCCACCACCAGAAACATGGCCTCAACCTCAACTATAGCTATGGTCACCAGGCCTGCTACCATGACTATCATGACCCACAGCCATGGTCCCAGCCATCACAGTACAGTCACAACTATCAAAGCCAGCACCATGACCACTTTGCTGCTCCAAAATATTAAGGCCAAATTGTTCCTTACATAGATAGGTTCATCTGGAAAAAAAAAAATTGACCCTTCACATTGGTGGGAACCTTGAATACTCTTGTTTGTGGGATTTTAGAATTCTCATCTTTTCTTTATTTTAGGCTGTAATTGTACAGTTGTTTTTCCAGTGTGTATTTCCTATATCAATCAATTCATTTGGAGATGATTTTTGTGGTATTTTTGCTGAATTTGTGGTATTTTTTGTTTTAGGTTTTTGCAAGGCAAATGGGGTTAAATGGCTTGCCCAAGGCCACACAGCTAGGTAATTGTTAAGTATCTGAGGCAGGATTTGAACTCAGGTACTCCTGATTCCAGGACTGGTGCTCTTTTCACTGTGCCACCTAGCTGTCCCTTGTGGTATTTTTTAATCCTTGCTTAGTGTTGTTTTTGAGACTAATGGGCAGCTAGATGGCACTGCAATGACTTACCAGCTATGGCACCCTGGTCAAGTCACATCATCCTATTTGCCTTGGTTTTCTCTTCTGTAAAATGAGTTGGCAAACCACTTCAGAATCTTTACCAAGAAACTTCTAATGGGTCAAAGCAAAATCACAAGTGACTCATCAACAACAATTGATTGAGCCACAACTCATGAGAGTATTTTGGTCCTTAATATTCCTAAAGTGCTAGTGACTACTTGAGAAATAGTCATATTTTTCTTTTGAATCCAAAGCGATCTAGAATGTTTGCCTTACTGTGAATTCCTAATGTTCAGTTCATAAGCAAAGGTTTTCTTGGTTGCTTAGGCACATCAGGTAGAAAATCCTTGGTGCACAATCCCTTTTCAGTACTCTTTGACATTGCTTGTTTTTTTTTTTTTCTCTAAGTGAGTCACTTGTCCAGTTTGGAGTATGTTTGAAATCCTAGTAGGGTGGTCCTTGAAGTCTAGATGGAATCTACTGAATGCTCTTTTGAATAAGATTCAAGGGGAAAATTGCCTGGATCTATAATTGTCTATCTATAGTACAGGTAGACACCTCTAGAGAAAGTTTGGTGTGCCCTTGTGTAGAAAGGAAAACATACAAAATTTTGTCCAGACCCCGTTTGAATGTGTGTGTAATGTGCTGAAAGAATTGTGGGAGAGATTTTACTCATGACAGTTTGATTTCTTGCATTTGGGCTAGGATATGACTTCAAATCAACTTTAGTTCCTAAATCCTTGTGGGGAGATTCCTCTGTATTCTGGGATTGCTATAGCTTTACTATTAAGATGCACACTTTTCTATAATCACTCAATGATAAAACTCTCTATATGGGTCCAGAGCAGAGGGGAGTCCCTTTGTGGAAAAATGAGAGAATTTGTTCTTCACCCCAGGGCCCAGAGCTTATTTATGGCTATGAGGCAAAGCCAGCTTGATTTCTTCCCTTAGGGTGATGGAGTATCTTCCAGTTGATCCCAAGACCAATACTCTAGCAAGGAGGACTCTGTGTGATGAAAGAAATTCCATAGATGATTCCTGTCTTATAACACAGAGTATAATTTCCTTTGGCTTGTCCAGTTCTGCTTAGTGTAGAAGCACTCTTTCCATATAGGCTCTTCGGAAGTAAGGATTGTTTCATATTATTGTGTTTATGTCCATGGTGGAAGACATAAGCAAATTCTTAAATGCTTGGCCATTGATTGACTGATTAGCAGAGGAAGAAGACAACTGAGGAACTTTTTGTAATGAGACAGAATCAGAAAATAAAACAAAGGAAACTTGAAGTCATTCTTGTCTCAAAATGAATGAAGTCTGCCACGAATATAACATAGTCAAGTATGCTGGGGACTCACTGGAGTCAGACTGTAACAATACCCCTTCCGAGTTCTAGGGGTACTCTCTGAGGAATTAAGGTGTATCTTTTTCAATGCTATCAGTTCAAAGTCCATTCATGGTATGCTTCCCTCAGTGTTATATACCAGTGATTTACCAACCCCTCTTCCATTACCATCCTTTTATGATTTCCTTCCTGTTTATCCTGTATATAGCTTATTTGTAAACTCTGTGAGGGGAGGAGCTTTCTTTTTCCTCTGTATCCACAGCCCTTTGCAGAGGATCTGGCACATAGTAGGGGCTTAACAAATGTCTAATGATTCCTTGTTTATTGACTGATTGATCTCGACTAATATGTTATAACTTAATATCGATTGATTTTTGCCATATTAACTTTTGTAAGTACAGCTAGGACAGAATTACAAATGTTCCCTTTCAATACCTCCAAGATATTTTTTCCAGTCTCTGAGGTGAGAGGGCTCCAATTTAGCACATTTTCTCCATATATCTGTTTAAACTGAAGTAATCCTCCTCTTGTTTCTTGGCTCTCTTTGCATCATTTTCCTTGAGATGAGCTTCCCAGTGTTTTAAGTAATCAAAGGTAAGTCTAGGCAGCATATTGAAGTGGACATCTTATGGCGTGGTAGGTCTTTGTCCTGGCTTAGTCATTTTTCAGCAACCACTTCCTGGTCCTCAACGTTTTCCTCTGTAAAATGAGGGTATTGGGGTAAGTAATCTCTGATGGTCCTCTCAGTCCTCAAGTCTTTTTGCATCTCTGGCTTCTTTAGATCAAGGGAAAACTATAAGTTCCTTACCAACCAGTCAAGGGAGTGGGGCACGGGCAACAAAATGGCCTGTTACTGTAGCTGTGGCTGGCCCTTCTTCCTTTTTATTAATAATATCTTTTTTTAAAAAAGGACCATTTGAGAGATGTTCTAGATACGCAAAGAAACAAATAAGTTTTTTTGAGGCTGTGTGCTAAAAACCGAGGAGACTCTTAAGCTGAATTTTTTTTTCAATTTTATATTTATTTATTTAAGGTGAAGGGGTTAAGTGACTTTCCCCAAGGTCATATAGCTATGCAATTATTAAATGTCTGAGGGCAGATTTGAACTCAGGTCCTCCTGACTCCAGGGCCGATGTTCTAGCCACTGCACCCACCTAGCTGTCCCTTAAGCTTAATCTTGAAGGGAGCTACAGATTCTAAGTTACAGGTGAGGAGAGCACATTTTCAGCATGGGAGACACCTTATGCAAAGACATGGAAGCGGTAGATGGAACTTTGGAGTCCATAGGATTAGCAAATTTATTCCTTTGACTAAATCATAGAAAGCATGAAATGAATGGTGATGTGAAAGTAGTCTGGAGAGATAGGGAGTGAGACTGGAAGGAGTGTTAAATGCCTAAAAGAGGATTTTGATCCTAGAAATAGTAGGGAGCCACTTGAATGTCTTGAGCAGTTGAGTGACATGTCAAATTTATGCATCAGGACTATCTGGCAGTTGTGTGAAATATGGATTGGGGAGGGGAGCCTGGAGGCAAGGACACCACTAAGGAAACCATTGCAGTAGTAGACCAGGTTGTGGTAGCTTTGTGAGTGGACAGAAAGGAACAAATGGGAGCTAGAACTGACACACCTTGGGCACTTTGCACAGTATTTAAAGGAAAGACAAAAGTAACAGAAGAATTCCTCAGGAACTCAAAGAATGGCATTTATTTTTCCTCTCAAATGGAACTGGGAAAAGTAGTTTAATTCACTTTCACACACTAGGTGAGATATTACAGATCAAAACTTATCTTCTTCCTCCTCTGCCAAATTCATCAGTCACATTGGGGGGAGGGGTGATTTACAAACCCAGAAGGAAACGGTGTTTCCTCAGGGGGAGGGGGAAGAATAGATACATTTTGCATGTATTAATAAACAAAAAAAATACAGAACAGATGCATGCAGTATGCCTTGGGGAATGAGGAACTTAGAGGTAGAAAATGTTCACTATTTTCTCCTGATCTTATTTGTACTCCACAAGATGAAGTCTGTGTCCTGTAAGCTGGATGTGTCCAAAATAGAATTGTTCCCCTAAGCAAATGCTTAGATATCCAGATTTAAGTTAATATCTTTGAATAAATATCTCAAACTGACTAAGGTCAGTCATTTCCATCTGCACCTGCAGGGAATGTTGATCAAATATGGAAAGATGGTAGAAAGAATGGAATAAAGGACTAGGGAGTGGTTAAACAATCCCTTCTAGCTTTTTCCTGAAGAATGCAGGCCTAACCTAAGGCATTCGATGATTATTCAGTAAAGGAGGTAGGGAGGGCATGTTTCAAAGGGTCAGATTTCAGCTTTATGATCCCAGAAAACTTAATATTAGAGCTTTCCCAGAGAAGAATGGGCTACCTCAGGAAGTTCAAAGTAGCTAGCATCTTTCAAGTGGATGTTGAAAATTTGTCCTTTTGCTAAGTCTGAGTCTCCTGGTCTAAAGTTTCCCACTTAATGCTTTCTAGCCACACAGCCTTCATACTGTATTTGAAAAATTATATCTGAATCACAGTGTAAAAGTTCACTTATTTTATTCCTATTGAATTTTATTTTATTAAATTCAGCCCAGTGTTCTATCCTGATGAAATGGGTCTGGGAGCACAGCCCTGTAATCACCTAGCATGATCTGCACATTTGTGAAGCATGCCCATACTTTCTCTGTCTTCATACAAGTCACCGTCACTGAGTTAGAGACTGATCTATGTGAGCATTCCCATGAAGGATTTAGATCCAGGATGACACTAACTTGCCTGTTAACTCAGTCTGATTCTACCTGACTGCCTACAATCTTCTCAGTTGTTTCTAATTTTTCTCCCTTTTTTGTTACTCCAGTGTCTATCCTATTATGGCCATATACTGTTCCTCCTCCTGCATGGCTATCTATGTCTTGCCCTCACTCCTTTGCAAAGGAAGTCCTCCAATCCTCACTTCGCCATCTTAAAACCTTGAACTTCTTTCACAGTTAAGCTCAGGTGCCACCTTTTTACAAGAGAACTTCTTAAATTCTCCTGGCTACCACTATTCTGTCCCCCATTACCTTGTATTTATAGTATAAACATATTTATATACACAATTATATTTGTGTATTTATGTATGTTGTATTATAGATAAACTCATGAGGTCGGGGACTGTTTTGCTTCTGTCTTTGTCTCCCTAGCAACAGGAAAACAATAGAAGCAGGATAATTAATAACCTTTGTTCATATCTTATCCATTTTTTCTCTTTCCTGCCCATAAAGTAAGCATGAGATTCTGTGGTATCTTAGGGTTCTATATATGATCTCAGCCTCACTATCCAATGGGGACATATTTGGGGGAAAATATCTTAAACCTTCATGAACCCCATTGCCTAACTCCATCAATGAAAGGACTTTCTTACATTCTTAAAAGTCTATTTTGACAAATGGAGGACTGGTATTTAAATATTCTCCAGCACTGCATGTGTGAATTGTGGAAAGCTAGAAATGTTACATTTTTATCAGGTAGGAGAAAAAAAACAAGGCATTTTCTTCAGATGTCTTTGGTCGCATTTGCCAACATTCCTCGAAAACTCAACATTTCAAACACTGAGACAAACAGCAACGGCAGCCACATTTATTCCAGATGATTGTTTCCCAAAATATTACATCTATACCTCTTGCTATTAATACTTGGGACTCTGCATTTCCATATTCTCCCAACATTTTTGATATGCTTATGCTAAAATCAAATGAGATACTGTGTGACATGGTAGACAAAGAGTATACTGAGTTCTGACTGTGAATCTTAACCCTACCACTGAAATGCTGTGTGACCTGGGAAAGCCACTGTTCTCTCTCTGGGCTTCCATCAATAATAAATTCCAACTTATACAAAATTATAATTTATGAAGGACCTTAGAATTTTATTGGGGGCTAATTACTAATGTTATTTCTAGGAAGGTCAATGATTTAGAGTTGGAAGGGACCCTGACCCTGCTCAAATCTTTAACTGGTGTGACTTTTGACAAGTTAATTCTTCTTTTCTGGCTTAGCTTTCTTTATCTCTAAAATAAGGAGGTTGGATGGTATATTTCTCTGTTTCTTCCTGGCTCTACTCTCTTTGATTTAATCCCAATGTGTACACCTTTCCTTGTAGCATAGATGAAGAAAGGAAGGCCCAAAAAGGGGAAGTGATTTGACCTAGGTCACATAGGAGTAAGTAATCTGTCTGGGATGTGAACCCAGGTACTTCAGCTCCCACCAAATCCAGAATTGTTCCATCTCATGTTCCTCTCATGTGAACAGGGAGTCACTGTCCCAAGTACTGCTGCATATTTCCCTTTCTATCATCCTCACCTTCTTATTCTGAAGCAACACCTTCCCTGCTGCCTGCTAATGTACCCATGTCTCCCCCACCTAATGCCTAGAAGCTGTTGCCTTTTATCTCTCCTCCTGCTGTCCTAAAATGACTTAGTCTACAGTTGGCACCTTCATTTACTCTCTTCTCACTCTCTTCTAAACCCTCTGCAATCTGGTTCCTGACCTTATTATTCAACTGAAACTCCCTCTCTAACATTACCAATTATCTCTTAATTGCTAAATCTAATAGACTTTTCTCAATTTCCAACCTTCTTGAGCTCTCTGTAGCCTTTGACACTATTGATCACCTTCCCCTAGATAGTCTCTCCTCACTAGGTTTTAGTGATGCTGCTCTCTCCTGCTTCTCCTATCATCTGTCCCATTGCCTTTTCTTAGTCTACTTAGCTAGTTCTTCATCTATGTCACGCCCACTCACCATGGGGCCCCCCAGGAATTTGTCTGGACCTCTTCTCTTTTCTGTTTACACTAGCTCACTTAGTGATTTTATCAGTTCCTCTGGGTTCACTAATCTCTATGCTGAAGACTCCCTTTTCAGAAATCCATCTAGCCCAAGTTTCTTTCCTGATCTCCAGTCCTCCATCCTCAACTGCCTTTTGCACATTTCAAAGTGGATATCTTGTAGGCATATCAGACTTAGCCTATCCAAAGCAGAACTCATCTTTTCCACAAAGCTCTTCCCCTTTTGAAAGTACCATCAACCCCCATACAGATCAACCTCTTCATTATTCTTGACTCCTAACTTGCCCTCACTCCATTCTACCATTGCCATTCACCATTCCAATCCACAGTCCACTCAACCACCAAGGTGATTTTTCTAAAGTATAGATTTGACTATGTCAATCGCCCCCCCCCCCCACTTCCCCATGACCTCTAGTGGATCACTATTACCTCCAGGATCAAATTTAACTCTGTTTTTTCATATACAACTCTTTACAACCTCGCTAATTTCCTTCTACTTGACATCCCTCCATCTCACAATGTTGTCCAGCATGTACTTTCTCCATCCCTGTGTCTTTGTACTTGCTGTCCCCTACACTCAGATACTTTGTCCCAAAACCTATGTCTCTTAGTTTACTGGTGTTTATGCAAGACTCAACTCAAATCTCACTTTCATTGGATGTCTTTCTCAGGGTTTTTCTTCCCTCTCGCTCCCCAACCAATTCCACACTTTTATGCTTTCCCCTCTCAGATTGCTTTCCACCTACTATGAATATATCTTGTGCATTCCTCCATATTTATCCACTGTCTCCATCATTAGAATGTAACCCCTCCAGTGCTTAACACAAGGCCTAGTACATTATCTACATTTTAGATAAGTTTGTGGAGTGACATAATGTGTCAATTAGGGTATGTTTCTCATGGACCTGATAACCCTTGCCTTTTTATTTTAAGACTCATTTTCAATATTTATCAACTCCTATCTAGTTCAGTAATGCTTTAATTAAATAAGAGAAAATTTTAATAAAATTTAAAACAGAAACATGTGAGGGAGGTATAATGGGTAAAAAAATTTCAATTTAGTATTAGGGGGCTGGGTACAAATTTTATTTCCAATTGTAACTACCTATATAACCTTGTGCAATCACAACTTCCATGGGCCTCATTTTCCTCCTCTGTAAAATTAGACAATTAGTTCAGAAGGTTGCTGAGTTCTCTTTTGACTCTAGATCTATATTACTAGGCCCTCTAACATCTTTTTAGCTCCAATAGCTCAAGAAGAAGCACCACAGACCACGACTTTCCATAAGGTAGAAACACCCTTCTTATATTGGAATTTGGCTCTCCCTTGATCAGCTTCTCAATTGTAGCACAAGAGTGAGGGAGAACCAAATCAGATGTCAGTGTCCTATGGGAGACCCACCATCTCCCAAAGGAGTATTCTGGTATATAACTCCCTCTCAAACTTTGTCTTCCCATTGACCATTTTTTAACGTGAATATACAAAGTGTCTTTGATTTCATCAGTAATGTAATACCTCCTTCCTATTGGACTTCCACTGGTATGTCTCATCTGTTGCATAATAATAAGTCCTAGGAATTGATGGAATATCAGAGAGGTTAAAAGACTGGCCCAGTATCACCCAAAGTCAGGATTAAACCCCAGATTTATTTGCCTGTAAACTCAGCATTGTAGTACAGTGCTAGGGCCTGCCCCTTTTCTCCAGCTTGCAGGGTAAATCTGGAGTAGATGGGTTCAAATTACTCTGTGGGCCTACATCCCCTAAAAAAAAATGAGTCTATGAGCCCTAACCAGTGTGTTTAACTTTTTAGGTTTGGCAGAAGGTATAATTGAATTGAGCAAAAGCAGTTTAATTCAATGGCTGACTTCCCTGCCTCAAGTCTCTCCCCACTGCAATCTGTCTTTCACTCTACTGTCAAATTGATCTTCCTAAAATACAAGTCTAACTATAATGTTTCCTTCTTCAGTCCACTTTAGGAGTTCCAGCATCAAATATAAAGTCTTCTTTTTAGCCTTGGAAGCCCTTTATAACCTGGCCTCCTTTGACTTTTCTGGTCTCCTTATACCTTACTCACCACCCCCACATACTCTGCAACCTAGTGACATTGACCTCTTGGCTGTTCCTTCAGCTCTGAGCTTTTCTCTGGGCTTTTTCTCTGGTCCTCTCCCATACCCGGACCCACTCTCCTTCCTCATTTCCTCCCCAGTTTTTGTTTTAGTCTTTCCCACCGTAATCTCATCTTCTAAAGAAGTCTTCTCAGGTACCTTAAAATCCCAGTGCCTCCTCTCTGTTGACAATCTTCCATTTTTTCTTGACTAGAACTTGTTTGTACATGGATGCTTGCATCCATGTTTGTTTTACCTTTTGGATTGAAAGCTCCTTGGGGACAAGGACCAATCTAGCTTTTGCCTTTCTTTGTATCCCCAGCATTTATTAGAGTGCCTGGCACATGGTAGGCATTTAATAAATTCTACATGACTAGCACTCAGTGTGCACATACACAAAGGCACACATGAAAGTACATGTTCAGTATACATGCATGGACAGACTGGTCTGTGGAGGGGTACATATAAGCATGTCAACATAGGTATTATATGTAAGAACTATTTCATGCTCAAGATGTGCACATGTCTACAGAAGTGAATTGGGGTAAGGATGTATCACCCATTCTTCTAACAGAATGCCACAGATGCTTTCTTTTGATGTCCTTATGTTATTCCCTGACTATCTTGTATCTGGGCACCACTCTGTGAGACTGCATGGGTTGTTGCCTGGTTGGGTGTGTTAGTAGGTAGCAAGGAAGTGGCTCATAACCAGGGAGAGATTAAAGATCAATGAGAGGGGTGGCTAGGTGGCACAGTGGATAAAGCACCGGCCCTGGAATCAGGAGTACCTGGGTTCAAATTTGGCCTCAGACACTTAATAATTACCTAGCCATGTGGCCTTGGGCAAGCCACTTAACCCCATTTGCAAAAACCTAAAAAAAAAAGATCAATGAGACATTGAGATTATCAGAGGGGCCAATCTACTAGAGAAGACAAAATGTAATGGAATTGGGGGGACATACAGGAGTTTGCCTTGGCATGGAAAAGGGTTTCCTCTTATGAGACAGGAGAAGAGGAGATAATGGAGGAATTCATCTCACTCAGGTGAGATGAAATGGAAGGAAGAATAAGGAGCTCTCAGTAAGGTTGTTAAGAAGATGCAGGGAGAGGTTATCATGCAAAACTTGAAGAGGGGTGAAATGATTTGGAAAGGGGATTGTGGTGGGTGGGATAGTTAATAAATTGTTCCTGTTGTGCAGTTATTTAAGTCATATTTGACTCTTTGTGACCTTATTTGGGATTTTCTTGGCAAAGCTATTGGAGTGGTTTGCGATTTCCTTCTCCAATTCATTTTACAGATGAAGAAACTGAGGTAAGCAGGCTTAAGTAAATTGGCTGGCATCAACACAGCTAGGAAGTATCTAAGGTTAGATTTGAACTCAGGAAGATGAATCTTCCTGACACCACTGTACCAGTTATTAACGAAGTTTTTAAACGGATTACTTTCCTGAGGTAATGGGGGCTTAGTTGAGATTCTATAATATCAGTTTGTAGTGGACCCAGTCTGCAACATGTATTTGCCATCAAAGATGCAAACAGCTAGTCTTTTGACTTTGTCTCTTCTTTTCCCATGTAGCTGCTGCTGCTGCTGGTGGTGGTGGTGGTGGGAGTCCTTCTTTCTCAAAGAGGATCAATGACATCAGGGGGGTGATATCTTGATTTGCAAGTGAACTGTGTTATGTGAAGCAGGACTGTGCAAAGACAAGAGTTTCTCTCCTCCAGAATCATCAGAGTCCTGTAGCAAAACATAGGTCTAGATGACTGGCAGTGGTCCTGAGAACTAACCTTGAAGCCAGGAAGACCTGGGTTCAAATCCCTCCTCTGACTCCTGGAAATAATAATGTAGAGGAGTGAGTCGATAGGGATATAAACTATTCCCAAGAGTCAAGGTCATTGTCTCTTCTGCCTTGCTAATTTTCAGGATCATGTTTTTAAAAGCATAAAAAATACAAAGGATTACAAAAGAAGAGCAATTAAATTGCAATAATTATAAATTATTTTTTAAATTCAAGGAATTCCTGACCTAAGGGGCCTTACGCTATAAAATGAGCTAATTGTTGTGGTAGGTTTCAACTGATGTTTAGAGACAAAGGACAATAGGGAACAGAGGGTCTTTAGTGACTTGTCCCCTCCTTGGAAGACAGTTAAATTCTTTCTGGAGTGATAAATCTCATCTTTTTCAGAAAGCCTTTTTTCAAGTCTTCTTATTTCTTGTGCCTTCCCTCTGTTAATTATTCCCTATTCATCCTCTGTATAGCTTGTTTGGAAATATTTCTTTGTTGTCTCCACCACTTGAGTGTGAGCTCCTTGAGGGAAGGGACTTTTGAGTCTCTTTGTATCTCCAGCACTTGCGTGGTGCCCTGGTACTTAGTAGGAGCTTAATAAATGTTGCTTACTTGCTGATTCCAGGATTCAAATGTTTGCTTTGGGTAGCAATAGGAAATATGGGGTAGGCTAAGTTCAAGTTACAGCAGGCCTTGAAACCTAGGCAGAGGAAGTAAGACAAAATGGCCTAGGAAATAGGGAGCCATTGAAGTTTTTGGAAAAAACCATGAGCAAAGTAGCATTTTAGGGGGAGATTACCCCTCATTGATTTCCTTTTTTTAAAAAAAATTTCTTTTTTTTTTCCAATTACATGCAAAGATAGTTTTCAACATTCATCTTTTTGCAAGCTTTCTACTCATTGATTTTCGTCTGATAGCCATTAGCCAACCAGCGAGAAAGGAAGTGTTTGTACTAAAGTGGTATAGTAAGGACAGTTGGGGCACAACATTCACTCTCCATAGGAAGTCATAGAATTATACAGAGTCTAGGGAAAAGTGGACCCAAGGTTAGAGAACCCAGGTGGTAAAGGGGTAACTCGGCTCCTGCTTGTTGGAAATTTTTTTCCCTTTGGGTAAAGGTCAACTTTTCTACTGGACTATTTGTAGAATCTTGAAACTACCTTTCCTCAGTGTGACTATTTTTGCCCTTTGCCCCAATGAAAACCCTGCTCTAAAGACACTGGGAGGACTAGGGTACCAACAGGAAGTAAGTCCAAAATCCCCAGCCCTCTGATCCTGTAGTCAAGGTGAGAGCTTAGAGGAATCCAAGACTTGCCTCCTTTCCCTCTCCCCCTCAAGGTGATGCCTTGGTAGGGAATTTGAGGCTTTAATACTGATCCACAAAATGGACAAATATTTGGCTTGCTGTTCTACAGATGCCCCATAAGGTGAAACTAAATGTCCTCAGTTCTTACCAATGCCCTTCCTGTGCAATGTCATTTTCTTTAAGGACTTCTAAATCATCATAGACTTTTTGTACTAGCCTAATGCCTAAGATTGCATCATTAAATGGAAATATCCAGGCCTTATTTACAACTGACGTGTGCTCTAATTGGTTGATTCAATCATGATATGTTGTCACCTGATAAAAGTTTCAGTGCTAAGTGGGGTAGAGTGATTGATTGATTGATTCAATCACCACCCCCTTTATATATTTAAAATCGGTGTAGGCCTTCTGCCTCATTTCCCAGAGGTTGTGTGAATAGGCTCAAGATACAGGCTTATTCCACTGGTCTGGATGTGACCCAGAAGTACTTTTCTTTGAAAACCATAGCCTTAGAAAGCATTAGGAAGCTCCTTTTTGGAATGAGTATCATCCTTCCAGTGATGTAGCTTTATTACTGGGTGAGACTCAGTCAACAGGTGGAGCAAAGGTTCCCTTAAGCCCTTGCCACTGCTAAGTCTTTCCAGACCCTTATTCTTGACTGGATTCTTTCAGCCCCCTTGCTCTGACACCTGGGATATGCTTGGCTGCCTCCCCAGTGGCTAGTGGAGGGAGGAGCTGGTGTGGTGTGGATTATTTTGTTTATGAAACTCTCATTGCACCCAGTGTATGGTTTCAATTTTCCCTTTGAAATTGAGATCAAACATGGCTGTCAACATGGATTCTTTCTTGTTGTATGTCTCTTGGATCCCAGTGTCTGCAGGCAGTTTGGGGGCCATGTTTCTGACAGCCCAACTCCAGAAGTCTCCCTTTTGTCTCTTCTGGGCGGTAGGCATTCCCACTGGAGGTGTCCATTCAGCCTCAGGTAGAGGGATCAGCAGCACAGATTTATGGATGGCATCGATGTGGCGAATGAGTGGAAAAGGTTCATTAAGCCACTCGTGGGATTTTAGTTCAGTTTATGCTCATCTCCCAGTGTTGGGTTGATGAAACCCTCCCTTGTTCTTTATGCAAGGGGAGTGTGGGAGAAAATGGATTTTGTGATGTGGATGTCATCATCGTTTAGCATTTGTTGAGTACAGGGCTTGTACAGACAATATAATTATGCCAGTGGAGAGCTTGTAAATGCTTTAGTCCAGAAAAAGGCCAAGGCTTCTCTGGGGCTCACATGTCTGACTTCCCAGAGAGTTGAACTGTCAGGGTTCAGGCAAGAGGGCCATGGGAGAATTGAGAAGCCTGAGGATATTGTTCCAGTTTCTTCTAAAACTGCCTTTCTTCTTTTTCTTCTTCCCCTCTGTCCCTTCTTCCTTTTATTCTCCTCCCTCTGTCTTTTTTTTTCTTCTTCTTCTCTCTCCTTTTCCTGCCTCCTAATATTCATTCTGCTGTGTGTCTGAGGTAAGATTTGAACTCAGGTACTCCTGATGCAAGGGCTGATGCTCTATCCACTGCACCATCTAGCTGCCCCCCTGGTTGAATAGTTCTACAGTCAGTCAATAAACACACAGCTAAGTAATTATTAGGTGTCTGGGGCCAGATTTGAACTCAGGTAGTCCTGACTCCAGGGCCGGTGCTCTGTCTACTTTGCTACCTAGCCACCAGGAAGATCCTTCACACTGACAGCATTGTTTAAGGTAGAATAAAACTTGGCCAAAACAATCTTATAGTGCCTTTTTGTTTTTAGCACCTGTCATTACCACCACAATGATAACATCTTCTGCATACTTAACAGTAAGCTCCTTACAAGCAGTCAGTTTCCTTTCTGCCTTTGCATCTAGAGGGTCTAACACAACCTCTTGCCCACAGTAGGTCCTTAATCACTTCTTTTTGCTTTGGATAGGATCTTCTCTTATAGTAGAGAAAATATCACTCAGTACGGTGACCTCTCTAAAGAGAAGTGTGTTTCACCATTACAATTAAGCAGTTTGGCTGCCACTGTGGTCTGAGTTATTTGCTTTTTATTCCTAAGCAGTGGGGCATAAATGGAGAATGGAGAAGTTGAAGTCAGGAAGAGTTGAGTTGCATCCCTCTTCAAATAGTATCTTTATGACCCTGGCCAAGTCCCTTAATCTCTCTCATCCTCAATTGCTCCATCTAGAAAATAGGTGTTCTGTGACACTTAACTCATAGGGCTATTCTGAAAGTCAAATAAGATCAAGTCTATAAAGCAAAGCTTAAAGTACTATACAAATTTCATTTCTAATTTGTCTTCCTTCTCTTCTTCCTTGTCATTATTATTTTTCTTATCTTTTTTGAGGGAATTCAGATATAAATGAGCCAGGACAAATAACTAGCCTATTATTATCTTATATTTCATATTCTGCATACTATTGTACTGATATATATCTGTAGAGAGAGAGAGATCCATGTAGTATCTCTCTCTCTCAATATATATATATATATTATATATATGGATATTTGTATTATCTCTCTCTATATAATTACATACAATTGATGAAGAGTATTGGGATTCTGATCATTGCCTCCCATGGCCTCACCGGCTCTACCTCTGGAATTGCTTTGATGGTAGACGGGACAATGGAATGACATGGATCTCTCACATGGTTCTTATTTCTTCTACTAGATCTCTTTATTTTGAAAGCTTTTCATTTTTCCATAGTTTTGAGCTTATGAGTAATTTTATATCATGACATCTGTTTTAAAATGTTCTTAAATTTGTAGTGTTCAAGATGATGCCCAGATGCTTGTGGGTGTAATCTGCAGTGGACTTAATCTGCGGCGCTATTCCTATTTTCATATAATTTATTATTTGTTGAATTCTCAAGAATCTTTTGGGGGTTTGCATTTGTGGAATGGGGATTTGTCTGATGTTAATTTCTAAAGGACAAACTTCTGGTATGTAATGATAGGGGTAAGGTTTTATCTTTCTAGGTAGTTGGTAAATATTGAGCAATATTGTAAGCCATGACACTGTGTTGCACTGTTTGTATCACTTCACACCATGTTCCTCATCAGCTTTTCCTTATCAGAGAAGCACTGTGGTTTCTGATGGGAGCAAGCAGATACTGAACGACCATCAGAAATCCACTGCTTTCTCTAAACAGACATTCTTCATGACTCAGCCCTGTGTGATGTTTCTTTGTCGACATGCTATCGATTGAGTTCATGTAGATGTTGTCCCACAGATTGATCACCTCTTGGAGCTTAGTTGCTCCTGAAGCTCATGCTGGAGAGAAACCACTTCTGGTTACATTCAATGAACCCAGCCCTGTTGTCAGTCTTTGCTTTTGCTTTGGGATTTTCAGATGACTTGTTTAATAATCACAGAATAAATCATTGCTTCTTACAGACTAGGGCTGTTCTTTTTTGCTCTTCAGCCGAAATATTATTTTATTATAAGTGTTTATAGATTTTTGGAGCTGTGAAAGTTGTGTCTATTTTGCACAAAGTACGTAAAACACGTACTTGACCTGGTGTTCTCATTTTGGGGGAGGAAACAGATATGTGGCACTTTCTGTTAAGAAAGATGGAATCACATTTGGGTCTGAGAGGAAGTTGTTAAAAATATTTTGCTCAAATTCATCTGGCATTGTGATGCATATGAGCCAGTAATTAGACATCTTATCTCAACCCACTCCTTTTTTGTAAGAAAGCTAGAATTCCAGTCACCTTCCTTGATGTAATCATTCTGTCATTCATGACGGTAACAGTGAGCAAGCTTCCACTTGGTATGTAATCTAACTTGGGCTTTGATTGTGTTCGATTTCTTTAGACTCCATCAGCTACCAGGAATTTTCTATATTCTTCCCCTTTGGGAATTCTTTCTCTCCTCTGATTTCTTTGCTTCTCCAGCCTCTCTTGTGAAGATTTTGATTGAAGCTGAATTGTTTATTTATTCTCTGTACTGCCCTCATATTATAGCATCTTAAAGTTTTTAGCTTTGCTTCAAATTGTTCAACATCTTTCCACATGTTTGGTTTCATTGCCTTTAAGTGGGTGATATGATGTTGCTTTTCTACTGGCTGTTCCAAGCTAGCTATTTTTGTCATCTTCTGGTGTGTTTCTACAGGTCTTCAGTAGTTATTTTCATTTTTTTCATAGGTGACCCCTATACTTGGTCAAATATCTAGACGACTCACCTTTTCCACTAGGGGACCTCGGAATGACAACAGTTGTGTGCACTGTCATCCCAGACCATTTGTTCACCTTCCGTCACTTGTCTCTTCTTGGCTTCTCCACGTTCCACCTTCCTCTTCTGAGTTATTATTCTAAATTTTCTCCTACTAGAACCTTGGACTCAGTCCATAGGTTCCTTCTCACTGATGGGTGAACTTCTCATTCCCTCAACTGGTGCCAGACCCCTGTTTTATGTGCCCCTCCTTTCCCCCACTCCATCCTCCATGATTCTAATCTTTTCTACTAGGTCTCTATGCTTTAGAGGCATTTTGTTCATTTAGTGATGATCAGTATCAGGTATGAACATACCAAATAAAAACTTTATCTTTGTTATCACTGTCTTTTTCATTGTTCTTCTCCTCGCTATTCTTTTTTGTCTTTTTCTTGTTCCATGTAGAAATGTGTTTCTCAAACATTTTAGTCTCAAGACTCTTTTCCATTTACAAGTTATTAAGCACCACCCCCAAGGGTTTTGTTTATTGCTTCAAATTTTGAGACTGGACAATATTTAAAACCTTTCCTTGTTTCAATTAGCATTCTCTGATAATGAAGAAGATTGTTCCCCTCTCTACTCTGTAGTAGAGAAAAATATGAGAAGTCTTAAAGTGGATTTTCTTCTGGCAATGAGGGGGTAGCTCTGATATCTCTGGAGTAAAAACATGGTCCTGTAGCCCCATCTTGGGGAAAGGCCAATTCACTTCCATTCAAATAAGCATTAAGGGTTGTCAGTGCCATGTTAGATCCTGGGATATATAAAAACTGAAAACCAGTCTGTGGGCTCATAGAGGTGATGCTCTTCTGGGATTCATTCCTGTGAACACCTAGGTGTTCTTCAGCAGCTGTTCACAGAAGTTCTTAGCAGCTTTTGCAGCCAACAATCTACAAAGCAATCTATGAGCTTGGCCCCTACCAGTATATTTTTCTTTTTTAAAAATAGTCTTGGTGTTCTTTTAACATCCCCTTTACTTTCCAGTGATTCCTTTCTTGTTTTCCCCACCCCCTGTCAGACTCTCCCATATAACAAAGGTAAGAGGGGTAGCTAGGTGGTGCAGTGGATAGAGCACCAGCTCTATCAGGTGGACCTGAGTTCAAATGCCACCTCAGACACTTGACACGTACTAGCTGTGTGACCTTGGGCAAGTCCCTTAACTCCATTGCCTTGCAAAAACAAAAAAGCATAGTAAAGAAAAACAAATCACCATATCAGTCCCTTCCAAGTGCTTGCTTCTTCAATCTCTGCTCATTGACCACTCCCTCCTTGCCAGGAGGCTTTAGGTAGCAAGTCCCCTGAAGTCCCTGTCCCATCCCCCCAATACTATTGAGCTTCAGGGCTCAGGAGAAGCTTGAGACAGTGTGTCCCACCTAGTGAATATTCATAAAAAGATAATTTGGTAGATCAAGTCAGGGAAGGAGATGTCATTAGTATTTGGATCCAAATGACAAATGATCTCTAGCAATAATTTCTGGAGGTAAATTATAAATGCCAGTAGCATGAGGGTAGGTTTTCTTTTTTATTGAAAACAACACTCTCAGATTGATGTAAATGTGTTATGATTTCAATATCATCATTATGGATCTTGGGTTCTGAAAGCTCCTGAGTCAATTCTGTCCTAGTCTGGTAGTATTTCTACTTTAATTCTGATGCTAATTAATTAGCTGGTTTAGTCTGTTTAGTTAACCTGGGAGCACTGTGGAAATGGGGAGTAGAAAATTCTTTGTTTATTCCCCAGAAAACAAATAAGTCCTGTACTTGTTATACTGGCAAGCAGACAAGCTAATGTGGCTTCTTGGATCAGCTTGATCCTCTCTTCTCCTGCATCTACATATCAACCCTTCAAAAGCATTTATCAAAGACCAAATTGTTGTGTGGCTGCTGCAAGCAGCCCACGTGGACTTTTTTTTTCTTTTTCCCCCATAGATGTTTCATTAGCATCTTTTAAAAAGTTGTTGTACACTTTTATTTTTTTAGCTATATACATCTTTATTTTGTGAATGCTGTAGGGGTAGGGGTAGGTGGTGGGCATAGAGTAGACCTTGTTCTTCTTTTGGAGAGGTGAGTTGTCATCACACAGGGCTGCTATTTGTTCTGGCCCTGGATTCTTGGTTTCCATATCATGGAAGACTTATCCATAGGCTTTGGTGACCGTTTGAGGGAACATTGTGGGCAAGGACAGAAGTGTTGGGTGTCTCCAACCAGAGTTATCCCTACCTTGTGCTATCACACTAGGAGGTTGCCTAGGTGAATAGAGGTCCTGAGATTAAGGGCTGGAAAGAAGCTTCAAGATTATTTAGTCTAATACTTCCCTTCCTTTTCTTTTTTTTATCCTGTTCAGCAAATGTTTTCAAACTGCCTGATGTGAACAGCCACTATAGTTCTGGCTATTAGAAGAAATGAGATTTTTAAAGAAGACACAGCATCTCAAAGAAGTAAGTTGTAATTCTTTCATTTTAGAATTAAACAAGTCAAGGTATGGGTAAAGATGGTGGGGAGACGGTTTGGGCAATGTCTGCAAAATCATAACCATTATTCAGTGGGAGAACTGATGAAGGTGGTAGGCAGAAGTGGTGGAAACAGGATGAGCCACCAATAGGTACTTTTGTGCCCTGGCTGGGAAGGGGAAGGAAGAAGTGGCCCATGGGACAGGACCAACCCCCTCATTTTATAAGGAAGGAGACTAAGGCCCATAGACTGGGATGGGCAGAAACCGCCAAGAGAAAAACTGAGGCTTGAGGTCAAGTAAAGCTGCCTAATAACTTGGAATGTGCCAAAGTGGGATGGGCTGCCAGGGGAGGTGTCTTTATTGGATGCATTCAAGCTTCAGCTAGCCAATCAATTCTCCAATGTGTTGTTGAAGGGATTCTTTGTGGAAGGGTATGAACTAAAGACCTCAAATTTTCCTCTTAACTTGGCAATTCTGTTATTCTATAAAGTGCCAGAAACTTCTACCACAACTTACCAAATGCCTCCCCTATCTATATCTGATACCAGTAGTATCCCAAGGCCCCTGAGGTCACATCATACAGTCCTTCTTCCTGTGGTAGAAACAGCAATTCTGACTATAAGGAATAACACAGAAAGGGTTCATCTTGCCTCTACAGAGTAAGGAAGAAGAGATGGGTCAGTGAGAAAAGAGTGGCAAGGGTCTTTGGTTCTCATGCAGTAGTGGCTACACCTATTCTCACCATGGTCCAACCATGTTGTCTTAGGTTTTCTTGGGTTTGGATGAAAGTAGTGTGATCCAAATTGCCTGTCACCTCTCTGCTGCTCCAGCCTCCAACTCTTCCTTCCAGGCCTCCATTTTTGGATTTTTCCTCTTCCAGCTTCTCTCTCCACTTGCCTTTTTACTTCCACGATTTATTTCTACATAGTTATGGCAGAGTTCTGCCAAAGACACAACAAGGAGCTGTTAATAATCTTCTTTCCTCGTAGAGTAATTGAGCCCCCAAGGTAATGAGGTCTCTGGCGGTCATTGCTACAGAATTATTCCCCTAATAACATTGTTTAGGTTATTATTTAAGTACTAAATGATGATTAGACAACCTTTTAGCCTTATGTAGTTTCTGGGCTCCCTGGAGCAGTGAACTTTAAAGATGGCATTTTCTGAACACAATTGTGAATACCATTCTTTTCAGTGGATTTTTGTGAGAACAAACAGGTTGGCTTGACTCTTGAATATTTGCTGGGGCTCAGTTAATTAAATATGAAAACTGAGGAAACAGTCATCAGTTTAAGTTGTTGCCTGCTCTGGACAGGGTGTACTTTGAGCAAACCCACATTCAAAAAATTGTCTGCCCTTTTCATGCAACACTTGAGGGGCAGCCTTTTTCCTTCCTTTTGAAAACTGAAACACTCATGTAAACAGGGAAAACTATTATTCATAATAGTTGCATGCATATATTTGTGTGTGTATGTATGTATATAGGCATTCCAAATGGTAATTGAAAATTGTGACTGCCAGGTCCCAATGTTGAAACTGACCTGAGACTAGATTAATAATCACAAATTCTGTTTTTTAAATCAAATATTATGATTTATTTCCTGTATCTTAAAAACCTAGAGCTGGAAGATAACTTAGGGATCATTTGTAGCAACCCTTTTGGGTTTTTTTACATGTACAGTTATATAAAACATTTCTATAATAGTAATTATAGAAGGCTTGAATAAAAGAATAAAAGTAAAAAATAACACGCTTCAGTCTTTATTCATTCCATATCAGTTCTTTCTCTGGAACCAGACAGTTTGCTTCATCATCAGTCCTTTGGATTTGTCTTGGATCATTGTATGGGTGAGAAAAGCGAAATCATTCAGAGTTGTTCAACGAACAATATTGCTGTTACTGTGTATGATGTTCTTCTAGTCCTGTTCATTTCATGATGCATCAGTATATGTAAGTTTTTGTGAAATCATTTTGCTTGTTGTTTCTTATAGCACAGTAATATTTCATTGCTATCATATACTACAACTTGTTTGGCCATTCCCCAGTTGATTCCTTTGATTTCCAATTCTTAGCCACCACAGACAGAGCTGTTCTAAGTATAGGTTCTTTTCCCTGTTTTTGTTTTGGATGTCTTTAGGATATAAACCTAGCAGTGGTATTGCTGGATGAAAGGGTATGTCCACTTTAAAGTCCTTTGGGCATAGTTCTAAAGAACTCTACAAAATGGTTGGATCAGTTCACATCTCCATCAACAATCTATTTGTGTCCCAGCTTTCCCACATCCTCTCCAATATCCAACATTTTCCCTTTTTGGGGGTCATATTAACCACTTTGATAGGTGTGAGGTGGTAAGAGTTGCTTTAATTTGCATTTTTCTGATCAGTTGCAATTTAGAGTATTTTTTTCATATGATTATAGATATCATTGATTTCTTTGTCTGAAACTACCTGTTTCTATCTTTTGATCATTTATCAATTGGGAAATGACATTTTTAAAATAAATTTCACTTAATTCTCTAGATATTTCAGAAATGTGTTCTTTATCAGAGATTGTTGTTGCAGTTTTTGTCCAGTTTTCCACTTTCCTTATAATTTTGGTTGCATTGGTTTTGTTTGTGCAATTCTATTTACATTTTTATATAGTCAAAATCATCTATTTTACATTTTTAATGCTCTGTCTTCTTTGATCCTGAATTCTTCCCTTATCCATAAATCTGACAAATAAACAATTCCATACTTTCTTAATTTATTTATGGTATCACCCTTTAATTTTTATTAATAATATACCCATTTCAACCTTAACTTGGTTTAGGATGTTGGTTAATACCTCATTACTGCCATATTATTTTCTAGTTTTCCCCACAGATTTTGTCAATTTTTTGTTTAAAAAGCTTGAATCTTTCTGTTTATGATATACTAGATTACTATGGTTGTTTCTTATACTGTAATTTGTACGTAATCTATTCCATGATCCACCACCGCTCTATTTCTTACTGCCAGATTGTTTTGATAATTACCACTTTATAATACAGATTGAGATCTGATATGGCTAGACCACCTTCTTTCTCATTTTTTTCATTGACTCCCTTGATATCCTTGAAATTTTGCTCTTCCAGATAAATTTTGTTATTTTTCTAGTTCTAGAAATAACTTTTTTGATTTGTCAACCTATGAGCAATGAATATTTTCCCAATTGTTTAGATCTGACTATTTGTGAGAAAAATGTTTCATAGTTGTGTTCAAATAATTCTTGGATTTGTCTTGACAGGTAGACTCCAAAGTATTTTATATTGTCTATATCTATGTTCAATGAAATTTCTCTATTTCTTGCTTCTGGGCTTTGTTGGTAATATATAGAAATATTGGTTTATTTTGTATCTTGCAGACTTGTTAAACTTTTTAATAATTTCAAGTAGTTTTTAAGCTATTTCTCTAGGATTTTCTAAGTATAACAAATTCTATTTATGAAAAATTCAGTCATTTGAATCTCTCATTTCTCTATGCAATGAGAGTATAGCTGTACTGGGCACAAGTGGTGAAGTTCTTGTATTTCCTGTTTCTGTTGCCATCAGAATATTTTGCCATCCCAGCATCCTTTGGGGCTGTCTCCTGGGCAGCCTTTTGTGGTCCTAGAAGGTC
Organism: Macrotis lagotis; assembly: GCF_037893015.1. NCBI lineage: Eukaryota > Metazoa > Chordata > Mammalia > Peramelemorphia > Peramelidae > Macrotis > Macrotis lagotis. The sequence goes on from NC_133666.1 coordinate 52,308,160, forward strand.
CAGCTCTCACTAGATATTCTTTCCTCATGATCTGCTATCTCTTCCCAGTATAAACTATCTCTTTTGTTGTTTAGGGGGAAAAGCATTCTTGATATCTTTATGTTCTGTTTTTTATGTCACAATCATCTTGTGATAAAACTTTTCTCCCTTACAGAAATGTTCCTTTGTAATAAGAGAAACATTATATAAAATATTTTCCCTTATAATAAATTAAACTTATGTAATAAGGGAAACCTTTTCTTCATAATAAGTGAAGCTAAACAAAACCACTTAATGCAATAGCCACACCTGATGACATCTGTCATATATGGCTTTGTATTGTCCCAATACCCAGCCACCAAGGTTGGGGGGAGGAGGATTTACTCATCTGTCCCCAAGTCACAAGATTGTTGGGTTTCATTATCGCAGTCACTGTGTGGTCTGCTTTCTTCACTCTGCCTCAGTTCACATGTCTTTACTTTCTCAGTAATTGTTTCTTACCATATGATACAACTCTTCTGTTCCATTCAAATTTTACCCTTTGTTCTATCTTTCCCTAACCAATGGGCACTCACTTTGTTCCAATTTTTTTTTTTTTGCTCTGGATAGTTTGGCATATGAGGGCATTTCTGTATGACCTCCTTTAGACAGAAATTCAGGAGTGGGAGGTTAGGATCAAAGGGTGTGAGAAAATGACTCTCCTCACATAATTGAAAGTGGTCTTCTAAAATACTTGGGGGCAGTTTGTAGTTTTCCTGACCAAGTAGAAATGATAATGACAAAGATGAGAAGAATGGAATTACAATAATAACACTATGATGGTTCACATTTATATTGTGCTTAAATGTTTGCACCAGAGTTTATATACAGTATCTTAGTGGATACTGTTATCCCCATTTAGATAAGGACACTGATCCATAAAGATGACTTAACTATGGTCACACACCTGGTGTACATTTAAGGAAGGAATTGAAACTGCCCCGTCTAAATTTCACATGCTGCGTACTACCCACTGAACAACATTGCCTTTTCATTAGTCTTTCAGCTTCTCACCACCTCCTCATGGACTATTTCCATTTTTTATCAACTTTTCCATTTTGATGAACATGAGTTGGAATCTCAGAAGTATTTAAATTTATATTTATCTTAATGTCAGTAATTTTGAGCATTTTTATTTCAAATGTTACTGATATTTCTTTTGAATACTGTCCATATCCTTTGCCTTCTTTGGAGGTAGGGCCTCATGTCTTGTGCATTTCACCCTGACCTTTTGAGAGGAGGCTTTTATGAGATATATTTTATGCCATTTTCCCTTTTATTTAATTCAGATAAAAGTTTCTTGAAATAACATAATCTAATGTGGTCTCTTTTGACCCTTATTTGGTTAAAAATTCTCCCTCTGTTCATAGTTATGAAAAATATTTCTGTCCTTTTGCCTCCATTTAACAAGATGCCTTTTTATATTTAAATTCTATATCCATTTACAGCAGGTAGGTGATGTAGTAACGTTAGGAAAACCACAGTTCAAATTCAGCCTCTGAAACTTACTGACTGTAATAGTACCTGAGCAAGTCACTTGTGATCTCTGGCTGCCTCAGTTATCTGAACTGTGAAATGGAGATAATGTTAGCACCTACCACCCACGGCTCTTGTAAAAATCGAATGAGAAGATTTGCAAAGCACTTAGTCTAATGCCTCACATGTAGCAGACACTTAAATGCTTTTTTCTTCTCTTCTTACAAAATGCTTTTTTCTTCTCTTCTTACAATATATTGGTGTAATATTCTGGTCTTTCTAAAGCTAGTTTCTTCCAGGTTGCTTTCAATTTTACCTCGATAGTTTCTACCCTGGGCTACTTGATTTGATTCTAGGTTTTACTCAGTTTATCCGGTCTACTGACTTACTTTGGTCATTTTTAACCAGTTCCAGTTTATTTAGATGATAGTTACTTTGGAGTTTGAGACCGATCCTTTTGTACAGTTACCATATCACCCCACTGAGCAGTTTCAACTATTTATAAAAGTTGTTTTCCTTTCTATAATACCGTTTCTGGGATCGCTTCAAAACTTGCACTGGTAGGTTAGATAGCCAAGAGGAATTCTAGGGTACTGGAGGGATTTCATGCTAAAGGGATGTGTTTCTAAGACTATTAATATTCTTGAGCCCCTGTTGATAATCTCATTCACAATTAGCAAGCTAAATTTAATTAGCTATAATAAAAAAGTATTTATTAAGATGGTATATATGAACAATTGGCACATGGTTATCCTCCTATTACCCATTACCTATGTGGAATACTCTCACACATACATAAATACATACGTTCATAAATGATGAGTGAATTTTAATTTAGATTACAATGGCAATGAGGTGGCCAAAAAGGCAACATATGCAGTAAAGGCATATCTCAGAGTTTTTTGGCACTGGAATTTCTCTCCTCCTCTAGTAGGTCCTTCACCATGGCTCACTTATGTATACCAACACCCTGGTAGGCAGATAGCTCAACTGGGCTCCAGGAGTTTATGTCTCTGCTGAGTCTTGAACCATCTTGAACTACTCTGAAGTAGTTCCCTGAAGCTGCTCTTCCTTCATATGACTCATGTTCCCATTTTTTTTAACCCTCATTGTTTCTCTGATTCCAATGCAAATGTTACCATCAGCTACTCTACAAGGGGGCACAAGAGCTGCCATCCTTCTCCAAGTAGCACTGGAATTTCTGTATCTCCTGAACTCACATGTTTAACCTGGCCACTTCTATCTCAGACGGCCATTTCGCCAAAAGTGAGAAAAGAACAAACGCAGAGCTACACAGGCAGGATGGACTCACAGCCAAAATGAAAGGCTCAAAGACTTGGCTGTTGGGGAGGCAGCTCAGATCAGCCCTCCTACTTTGAAACTGAGGGAAATAGGGAAGGAGAGAGGAGAGACGGGGAGATAAATGGGTGGATTGTTCCTTTTGTCTGGCCATAAAGCTATAGTTCTGTATTTACTGAGTTGTCAATTCTTCTGGCTTTTTAGCCAGTTCGCAAAAGCTTTGTAATCATAGAATACAAATTCCTCTATCATCATGGTCAGAAGTTGGCTCACCTCATAGGATCATTGGATTGAAAGTAGGCAGGGAATGTAGACACATGCTCCATCCACAAATGGGCCCCCACAGACAGCTCTCCATTGTATTTCCATTTCACACTATATCAAAAATAAATTCTCCTTAACACTTAAATGATTATTGGATACCCAAGCTTTATCTGCAGCACAATTTAGATCAATATAGAAAAAGCAAAGTTTTCTCCCCTACACAGGAGGTTTCCTATTCACAGACAGGATCTCATTATTTCCAGGGCCAAGAAGTGCTAAGAATCATGGGCAAGGCTGCAGGGCTGGGGCAGGAGTCTCAGCAGTGAGTAGCAGAGGTGGCCCTATGGCCAATTAAGGTCAAACTGAGGAATTTGCCCGGGGTGAGAAAGGTCAATCAACTGGAAAAAATGAAGAGAATTTTCCAAAAGAACAAGAAAGGCTTTCAGAAGAGAATTCCCTGGAAGTTGAATTAAGCCCCATCAGTAAGGCCTGTCAGAGAAGAGAAGAGGTGTGAATGAACGCAATGGCTTTCTAATAACACATTGAAAAAGCTAGTAACCCCCCCACCTCCCTACACGTGTAGTGTAGGATGAAATGACAATAGTGACTCACATCTCTTTAGCATTTGAGAATTTACCAAAATCTGCTTTCCTGCATAAAAACCTTGGGAGGAAGGTATTGCATCATCATCCCCATTTTACAGAGGAATGAACTGAGATTTAGATAAATGGAATGATTTTCCTTAAATCATGAACTTACTAGCATCAGCACTGGAGCTCAGGCCCAGGCTTTGAACCTTTAGAACTGAAGAGGTTGATTGACATAGCTAAGAGGCAATGGTCCAAAATGAAGCAAGAGATTAACCAATGAGGGGGATATAGTCCTGGCCCAGATGGCTAAGAAGACTAGGAAATTCTTCCCTGGGAAAGGGCTACAACCCTGCCTTCAAATGGGCTCTGTAATTCAAATGGGCTGTGAGATTGGTCATTTTGCTAATGGGCTAAACTTCAAATGGAGTGGTAGGGCCAAATACCTACTAGGTGGCTGGGCCTGTGATGCATATATGCAGATGGATGAACCAACACTATATATGCAAAGCTTTAAAAAACTGTAATTTGGGGAACGAAGAAATGTGCCAACAACCGGGGAGATTAGAAAAGGCCTACCATGGGAGGTGTTGTCAAGCTCTGAAGGAAGCTAGAGATTCTAAGAGGAGGAGGGAAAAGGGTTCAAAGCCTGTTGAAGATGGTGGATAGAATTTCCTGTTGCAAGAAATGAGCAGATTTGCTTGGCCAGGATGCAGAGTGCTTATGGGGGAGCAATCTATACAAAGTTTGGAAAGATAAACAAGTGCCAGATAGAGGACTGCACACACCAAAGAGAAGAGTTTGCATTTGATCCAAGAAGGGGAGGGTCAATGGAGCATTCCAAGATGGGGAGTGGTATGATCACACCTGGGTTTTAGGACTATTGATTTGGTGTAGACTTGTGTCCAGGCTAGATTTGAGATGGAGAGGAATTGGGGGTACAATTAGAGGAATGTTGCTGGAGTTTAGATAAGAGCTACTGAGGGTTTGGACTCAGAAGTGGAGAAAAACCAATTGAAAAGACTTGGCCATTGATTTGTTGGTTGGGAAAAGGCAGTGACATCAAAGAATTGGTGACTGTGAGGTGGGAGCCTGGGAGACATACAGGAAGAAACAGAAAGACAGAGGGTCAGACAAATTTTGTGGCTAGAAGACAGGAGCAATTAAATCTGGTTTCCAGGTCAAGAAAAACCCAGGAAAAGCAAATGAGGGGCTTGAAATGGTAAGAGACTTTTATTTATTGAATGTTTATCATCTGTTTCTTTCTCTTTTTTGGCAAGGCAGTGGGATTAAGTGACTTGCCCAAGCTAAGGTAAATATTAAGATCTGAGGCTGGTTTCGAACTCAGATCCTCCTGATTCCAGGGCCAGTGCTCTATCCACTGTGCCATCTAGCTGCCCCTTACCTGTTTCTAATTGACATTTGAATTTAGCTCCAAATATATTACCTTCTTAAAAAGAGAATTTTCAATTGAAATTTGCAAAATCAAGTTGCCCACCTGAGGGGTAGCACAGTGGATAGAGTAACTGGGTCTGGAATCAAGTCCTTGCTAGACCCAAGACTGTAGACAAGTCACATGGTTGCTTAGAGCTTCTATCTTTTTAATCTGTATAACAGGAGGATGATAAGACCTGTAGTACCTGTTTCACAGGGTTATCATGAGGCTCAAATGAGAACATATGCAAAGTGCTTTCTGAAAATTTTAAGCATTATGTAAAGATTAATTTTTATTATTGATACAAAGGGGGGAGGTCTTTCATGTTTTCTTGGATGGTGAAGTCCTTGTGTGAGAACTCCCTCCACTGAAGCAGATGGGAAGCTGTCCTTTAATTCAGTCTTACCTTCTTGTGGCATTGGGAAGTAAGTGATGTATCTAGAATCAGAGCCAGTCTATGTGTAAGGCAGGACTTGAAACCAAGTCATTCTTCTCTAGATTCAGCATCCTCTCCACGGTCCCATGCAGCCATAGATGATTACGCACAGATGAAATCGAAGCATTTTAAGTAGTTAAAGGAATAAACATACAAGCCCCTGACCAATTAGAGCACCGCCAAGAAAGAATCTATCCAGAAAGCAAGGGGAAATCGCCCTCAAGCTTGGAACTCCCCTCCTACCACCTCTAGCCCTGACCTGCCCCTTGCCTTCCCTCCCTATTCATCCTAGACTGCATCAAGAGTTGCAGGGAAGGGGTGGCTAGGTGGCACAGTGGATAGAGCACCAGCCCTGGAGTCAGGAGTATCTGAGTTCAAATCTGGCCTTAGATACTTAATTACCTAGCTGTGTGGCCTTGGGAAAGCCACTTAACCCCATTGCCTTGGAAAAAACTCTAAAAAAAAGAGTTGCAGGGTGGATTTGGACTCAGAAGTAAAGACCACCACTTTAACCCATAGGACACTGGTCACCATTTGGCATTATTTGGTCTCCAAGGTTTTGCTAGTATAGATATCGGAGCTGAGTGTTATATCTTCTGTTTAGTCATTTGACTTGGCAGGAAGCCAGCTCTCACCCATCTTGACTATGTGGTTCCATCCAGGATGTGGACTTTGGAGGGCTGGTCTCTGTAACAGTGACAGGGTGGATGACAATAAGGTGAAAAGTCTTGGATGTATAATCTCAGAAGATCTGGGTACAAATTCTACAAATATGTATGAAGTACCTCCATATTCCAGATATATTCTTTAATATCTGAGTGACTTTGGTAAGATCACTTCCTCTTTTAAGGATCTCTTTCCTCATGCATAAAACAGGGGTTTGGATACAGTGACCTTTAATGTCCCTCCTAGTTATAAATCTATGCTCTTTATTTTTTTTTTTTGAGGCACTAGGGATTAAGTGACTTGCCCAGGTTCACATAGCCAGTAAGTTTGAGGTCAAATTTAAATTCAGGTCCTCCTGTCCCCAAGGTTGGTGCACTACCTACTGCAGTGCCACCTAGCTGTCCCATCTGTGCTCTTTTAAGAAGAGGAAACCAACCCCTAAAAGGATATCTTAGGATATTTGCTGGCACCTTTGATCACAAGGGTTTGGTTCATGATGTCTTTCTTTTTGAGTATCCTGGTTCCAGGAAGGCATGCAATTCTTTTTTTCTAAGATGATTCCGGGCCCTCTATTTTGGGAAAACTATTAGTCCTGGGGCTAGAGGAGCTGATTTTGGACTGAAGGAACCAAAGAATTTAAGGTGCCAAGAATCCCTGTGGCTCCAGGAAGGGAATAAATTACTTGGCACCTGCTGTGGACATTGGACTTTAATACTTATTTAGACACAAAGATGCTCAAATCTTTGGTGAATTTCCAGGCATAAGATCCCATCAGCTCCAAACCAGGAAACAAACAAAAGTGTTCTGTGACTGGGCCCCAGGTGAACACTCTTCTGACATCCCTAGCTCTCTAGGACATGCCAACCTCTACCACTGGTAATAGACCACTGGTACCAACCTGGTACTGGGAAAGAATTTCTTAAGGTTCAGGGAGGGGTCAGAAATGTTGGGTTTATTCAAAAGGTACAAAAGACAGGTTAAAATCCACCCTTGCCCCATTTTCCTGCTCATAAATTTTTACCTTTCAGACATCTGCCCTATGTACCGAAAATCCATGACAGCTTTCTTACAGTTGCTCCCAATGGGAAACCAAATCTAGAATAAATAGAAACCCCTCAAAAAAGGTTAAATGAGACTTGAGAACATCCTATAGACAATTTTTAAATTTCAATTGTTATTTCAGGCTTTGTTAAGTATCTACACCAGGCCAATTATAGTTAGAAATGACTTAACTTAATTCTCCTTTATCTCATGGGGAAAATCACTTAAAGCACTTCTGTGATGATCCAAATCCCACTGTGGCTATAAAATCTAGAAGAAAATCTGCTCCTTCCTTGGCAAAATTTCAAGACTCTCTTGGCATCTTGCATTAACTAGCCAGTGGGTTTGGGAGTCTCTTGCTTCCCTGTCTGACATTTGTTTAGAAAAAGACATTGAAAAGTAACAGATGAACCACCCCAACTCAGAATCCTATCAAGAGCTGGGCAAGCAAGACTTTACCCCATGGGCTGCTGGAGGATCAGGTATCCACAAATCTTCCTGAAAGTCAATGTGGTCCCTCTTGCTTGCCTTGAGTGCCTCCCTGGAAATTCAGACTAAAATGTCTTGTTCTAGGGGACAGGCTGCCCTCTTCTACCAATGAAGTGGCTTTGTGCTCACTCATGTTCCCATAGACCCACTGTCATTGAAATGGCCTGTCTACCCTCACATCCACACCTTTCCCCATCTGACCATCTCCTTTTCACCCTAATCCACACCCATCCCCCCAAAATTTGAATTTGCCCAAGCATAGTTTTGTCTGATCCTGGTTCTCTCCCAGATTTCCACCATCATTAGTATGATCAAGATGCTCCCCATAGTCCCCTTTGCCTACTTTTTATTGCTGTGAAAGATTTGGAGCTGATAGGATGTTGTGCCTGGAAATTCACCAATGACTTGAGAAGGAGCAACAAGAGCAAAGAAAGTCCAACCCAAAGCATGTTGTTCCCAGAAATGGAGCCAGGTAGGATTGGATTTTATCATGGTCTTGCAGTGAGTGACCAAGTATTTCAAAGAGATACATGTATTCACATCTATGTGGGAAACTTGCTTTCAGAGAAAGGCAAAGAAGGCCTATCAGGAATTACTTGTTGAAATAAAGACATTAATAGTCCCTTTTAAACCAAGAGATCTCTGAAATGAGGTTGGCTGCTTTCTGAGGCATCTTGGGTTCACCTTTTGAAAACAAGAGATCGCTACTAGGAGGTTTTCTTTTCCTTCCGAAAGTCAGGGGTGTGCTCAGAAGCAAGAAAAACCTGTCTTTTGACCTATGGCTTCAAAACCTGGCTTTCCTACTAATGGCCTGGGTGGTCTTAAATCTTTTTTAAGCTCACTAGGCCTCTGTTTCCCCATCTATAAAAGGATGGGGTTGGACTGGATGATCTCAGAGGTCCCTTGAAGTTTTTTTTTTCTAATTTCTTAAAAAAAATAGATTATTCTTGATATATTTTGGTTTTATGACATATAGATTTCCCTCTGCATCTTTTCTCATTCCTTTGCCCCCAGAGAGCCATCCTTTATAACAAAGAATTCAAAATAAAAAGAGGAAGAAGAGGAAAAAATCAGCAAAACCAATAACTCTTAAAGAAATGACATTATTTGGAGTGTTCTGCCTGTGGGCCCTCCAACTCTATACAGAAATGGGGAAAGGCATCCTCTTGAACTGTTCTTTGTACTTTGACAGTATGGAGTTTCAGGTATTATTCAGATATTATCATCAATGTGTATACTGCTTCCTGATTCTGCTTAGTTCATTTCACTTCCGTTCATAGGGGTCTTACCATTTGGTGTTCTTTATATTTATCTTGTTTGTCATTTCCTATAGCAGTGGGATCAAACTCAAAATAGAAAATGGGAGTGTCGATAAGGATCCCTGCCATCCACGTATTGACTTCTTGAAAATACTATGTAGGCTATATTTTGTTGTATTTTTACTTATTTTTGTTAGATATTTTTCAATTTTAATGAATACCTTTTAAGCTGGCATGTTTTCGGACTGTGCATTCCATAGCTCTGTCTTATGGCACACTAGAACTTTCTATTACAGTCTTATACCAATCACTGTGGATCCTCTACTTGCTTACCACAGAAATTTCTATTAGAAATATTTCTATGCATATGAAACCTTTCTTTTGGTCAGTGACTGGGGTATTTTCCCAGCAGTGGAATCTCTGAGTTAAAGGATATGAACATTTTAATCACTTCATTTGGATATACTTCTCAATTGCTTTCCAGAATGGTTGTACAAATTCACAGCTCCTCAATCAATGCATTCATCTACCTCATTTTTACAACCCTACCAACAATGGCTGTTCCCTTTATTCCCCCCCCCCCCCACTTTGCCAATTTGATGGGTATGAGATGGAAGCTTAGGGATGCTTTGATGGCCATTTCTTTTATTAGTGAGTCAGAATCTTCCTTTTGATACCTAACAATTCTTTTGAGAACTGTCCATATCCTTTGATCACTTATCTATTGGGGAATGGTCTTTGGTTTTAGATATTTCTGTTGGTTGTCCCTCTAACTTGGATACCAAACCATTATCAGTGACATTTGAAACAAAGATGAAAAGCTCCCTGTTAAACACCTCTTCCTATCATAGGTAAATTAATGTCATCTGTGTAGAAGTTTTTCCATTTTATATAATCAAAATTACTTGTTTTATTATTTTTAATTGCTTCTATACCATTTGGTTAAGAATTCACAGGAAATATTTTTTTAACTTGCTCTCCTAATTATCTTATATTTTCTCTCTTCTGAACTTTAATTCTCTTACCCTAGGGTAAGGATGCCTGTTGATTGAGCCATTCAATCACCCCACCTACTTAGCACTGTCATCTTTACCAGGTAAGAACATATAATGATCAAAATAGGTGTGAAAAAGGACTGGAAATCTAATCTACTTCACTGATTGATTCAGTCAAGATATGATCTAAACTGATAAAGGTATCAAGGCTAAATGTTAAGGAATGATTGAATGGGTCATTCAACCCTTTACCCTTAGAATTGATCCACATACTTTTATTCCTTCCTTAATCTCTTTGTGTTTCTCATGGAATTAAAACTTGTGAAACACCTAGTTTAAGCATCCACTTCAAACCAGTTTTTATGATACTATCTGTCCATCTTCTCTCATTGTCCATTTTTCTGTTGTATTATCACTCAGAAGTATCCATTCATGAGAGAAATTATGAGGTTAGAAACCTTTCCCATTGGTGTGCCAGGTGAGGCAGTCTAATTCTAACCCATGCCTTCCCCATGACCATTCTCCACTCTTATTTATCCTTCAATCTCATCACTGGGTTTATATCCTACCATCCCTCTGGATGCTGGTTTCCTCTAGTAATTTCTTTTCTTCTGAGGCATGATGTTGTTTGTGGAAGCACAACACTCTTTTAGAAGAATTGTTCTCCTTATACACCAACTCCTCCTATATTAGACCTATTGTAATATCTCTTAATGTCATTACAAATATACATCTCTTGTTCTTGGGTGTGTCTCTCTGTAAAATACCTCCTTGATTAGGTTGAAACCTCCCCCTTTCATTCTCCATTTTTAAATTCTTCCCACTTCTATTTCTTCCATTCTCCTGTAGCCTTTTTTTCTTCCTGAAATACTGTATGAGTTATCTTGCCTCTTATTGACTATCTTTCTTTTGACATTCACCCAAGGACTTGATATCACATCTTCTCTGTTGTGCTCTACCTACTCTATCCCCATTTAAGTACCCTCTCATTCTCTAATTTCATTCCACAAAATAAATGATTCCCCTGTTAAAAGAGGGCTGTGGAATTTGGTTCATTGTGTTTAGATCTGTTACTCCTCCATTTCTCTAAATTCCATATTTATCTTTATCACAATAAGTCCTTTAAAAAAACCTAATGTTCCTTTGTTTTTTAGTCTTTCTTGTTTTCATTCTTCAAAAATTGTCTGGAAACATAGTAATTTATCATTTATTTTTGGAAGTTTTATTTATATTATGTTTCTTTTGTTGGGGTGTTTGTAAGTCAAACAGTCTACTCACAGCTTTTTTTTTTTTTACAAATTCTTATATAAATCCTTATTCTATAGAATTCTTATAGAATGCCTCAAATACATTTATTTTATTGAGCAGTCATCCTTTTTATTGATGATTAGGCACAGGCTTTCAAAGCATTATCACTTTGGGTACCATCTTGAACTCCTTTGCTTTTCAGAAAACATTATTCCACCTCTGGTTTCTAGGGGATGTGAAATAGTGTTTTATTAAAATTTATTTTTCAGAGATATCTTTATTTGTAATTTTCAAAATGTGTTTATTGTCATCAGAATAGTTTTGGTCAACCCTTAGGTCTCGTTTGAAAGAAGAGGTCCCGTCACAAATAGCTTTCTGTAGAGTTTTTCAATTATAGTTTTTTCAGAAGTTCTGGGCATATTTCTTGCCTTAAGGTCTTCAGGTTTTCAAATCTGTCATGTTCTTCTGGGAGACCTATGCTCCTTAAATAATCTCTAAATATCTTGTCTTTGAGATCAATAGCATGTGTGTGTGTGTGTGTGTGTGTAAATGTTTTCTTTTAGCATGTTTGCCTTTTGACCTTTATTCTTTCATATTGTCCACTTCAAAGTGGACAAATATATTCTCAATGTATTCATTCTTCTGCTTCTTTAAAGAGACTCACCACTATGAATTCAAGTTTTTCTGCTCTGCTAATTATTTCTGCTTATTCTAACTTGTCCTTTTTCTTTTTCCTTTCTCTTTTGGACATTCTAGAGCATCTTGCTTTGGTTCATCCTTCCTAGAGATACCACAAGGCTCTGTATTTCATCAGGAAATGGTTAAATTTCCTTTGCTTTGTAAAATGTATTTAGACAAATTTGTGACCTTTTTGATATTTTAGTAACCATTCTTCTAATTTTAGTATCTTCTATGTTATCTGTCTGCTTCTGTTCTAGGTTTTTAAATTCATTTCCTTTCGTTTGAAATTTTCTGTGCATTCTCTTGTCCCTTATTTTCTAACTCCTCTTCTTTTTATTGAAGTTATACTCTGAGGTTTTACTGCAACACTGCTTCAACCTCCTTCCAATTTGAAGAATTTAATTTTCAACTGCCAACGTCCTTGCCCCAAGTAGCTTGGTGGGTGAATGGATAGGAGTGGAAATGGGGGTTTTTCTGACCAGAATTGACCTCATATGGATTCAGTTCCCCTTATCTGCAGGTCTAGTGTCTCTACTCAGAATTACTCTTCTGTTTCTGGCTCTGGCTCTTATTTTTTCCTTCTCTGACCATGTTGAATAAACTTGTCTGGCTTTCTTCAGGGTTGGGGTAGGGCAATCTGAATATTCTGGGAGGAGACTTAGCTATTTTGGAGTTTCTTCAAATAGAGATCATATCAGGAAAAAGAACCCATTGCCACCCCAACCAAATTTCCCTCTTTCTCAGGTGTCTGGGTAGAGTCAGTGTCTGCTACTCATTGTTGCAGAGTTGGTACTGGACTGAAGCAGAAAAGAAATATTTGAGTAGAACCCAAAGCACAAGATTGTAGGTCAGTTTGTACCAGAACATGAAGGTTTGTGAAGGAGGGCCAATGAGTGTTTTCTAGGATTAATTCATGAAGCATGATCTTGTTAAGATTCTTTCTTTTTTTGTCCTGTCAATTCAATTGTAATTGTTCCACCTCATATGTGTATGTGTGTGTGAGTGTGTGTGTTTGTGTATGTATATAATCCCTCTTTGAGGGATGCGCAGTTGAGATTTAATGGGGTCCAGAGAACATGTCTAATCTGCCATCATGTTGGTCATTTGACCATTATACCCCCCCCCCAGCTTTAAATTTCTGATTCATGATTATATAAAGAAGACTCATAAGAGAAACATATTATATGGATAAAGTCTTTTGTTTTTTTTTCTCCTGAGGACTGATGAGCAGAGGGAGCAATTAACTAGAAGACAGACTCCACTAGTGGGACCAGGGCATCAACCCATGCAGAACTGCTCTTGTAAATGATTATTGCAGGGCTGCTTTGTAAACATGCTTATTCATCTCACAGTATTTCAATCCAGATTAGGTGTCACTTGCTTGATCAATCACCATTCAACATTCACAACAAAATGCCTATTGATATTGCTCTATGGTAATATTGCTATATGGTTGGGAAGAATCTAATGGAATGTGATTACCTTTGGTAAACACTGAAAGTTTTATTTAAAAGAGAGAAGACATGCTAATTTTGAAAATGAGGGACAGGGGTGGCTAGGTGGCATAGTGGATAAAGCACCAGCCCTGGAGTCAGGAGTACCTGACACTTAAGAATTACCTAGCTGTGTGGCCTTGGGCAAGCCACTTAACCCCATTTGCCTTACAAAAACCTAAAAAAAAAACCAAAAAAAGAAAATGAGGGACAGAAAATATCCTTGAGAGGAATTCCTGGAATCTGAGTCTAATCTCATAGATAAAATCGCTGCAAATGGTTGGTCATCTATAATACATGACTATTATTTCAAACTCCGTATCAGTATCTCAAATAATTTGTTAGCAAGAGAATTGAATATGGAAATTCTAGGGTTTTTTCCCCCCTGGAAATGGTTACAAGTGGTTTCCCATCAGGGACTACTGAGTAAGTAAAAATTATTCTTTCATATATGTGTGTGTGTGTGTGTGTGTGTGTGTGTGTCTGTGTTTGTATATTCAAAAATAAATATATGAATATATGTAGCATATTTTCATCTAGTTATCATTATCAACTAGAGATTTTCAAAATGGTCACAAGGAACAAATATATGGAATTCAATTTCATTTATTCTACTGGAGAATTTACCTTCTCTGAACATCAAAGTCTAGTGCTCTAGAAGAGGGACTTGATAAACATTTTGATAAGAGAATAGTCAACCTGCAAGTAAGGATTCTTTCAGCTGAGACAAGGGACAAATGGGAAGAGAGGAGTGGCTGTGTAGAGGACAGTCCAAACCTGAGTGCAATTTCACTAGGAAAGGAGCGGACTTGTTCTCCAGAAATTCTCTCCCATACTTAAGATTGTGAAGCAAGACAGGCCTCAGGAAAGAAATACAATGGCACTGGGGACAGGAGGAAATTAAGTTTCCTGATGAAAGCTAGTAGATGATGGTGAACCCTGGACTGTGATTATGACAAAGAGATAAACCTGTATGTTAGCATCCTGGGATGGTGTTCTATAGCCCCACCCTAGGTGCAACTCTGAGAAGAACTCCCAGGTTTGGGGAAGTTTTTGATGGAAAGAAAAACAAAATTGGAGAAAAGACTCCCAGGATTGTGAAATATCAGAAAAACAGACAGAGCTGTCTATCAAGACAGCTTTGAAGGTATTTGGAAAGTAAAATACATATGTCATCAAATAGGCTTCCATAACATGAAGGGAGCCTAAGTTGGGTAGAGAACAGATGAGGAAAATGAGGATAATATTACGAAAAGGAAGGACTAGGAAGTGACTCAGGAATATTAGAAAAGCTAGAGAAGCAGGGCACAAAAAAGTATGGATAGCAACTTTAGGGTGGAATTGTAATTTTGACGTAGAATTAAAAAATGTAAGCATTGATTTCTCACTCGGAAAAATCAGGTTTTTTTCATCTAAAAGCCACTCACACACATTTTGTTGAGCTAAGTGATTTTCTCCATGTGGTTACCTCCTGCCTTTCTCTGAGAGTTCCTTGGGGTAGTGAGAGGTGTGTGGAGATACACAGGATCACCTGACTCATATGTATTAGAGGCCTGAGGTCCAAGGACTGCCCTCTAGCCCATACATCTTGCTGTGTTTCTCTTTCTGTGAATGGTATAGTTTGTTGAGGACCACCATGAAACAGCCCTGAGAGAGGCTGAATAGTCAGCCCCACAGGCCCCCACATTCTCGCCTCACTCTTGTTGACCGGAACAATGGAGACTGATGGAGTTAGTAAGTTAATATCATGAATCAAAGGATATTGTTTTCCCTTGGATAGCATAAGTGCAAAAATGAGGATGAACCAATTCTGCTGACTGACTGACTCATGGCTCAAGGAGCCATGGCAGAAAGTAAAGGCCCTGGGTTCAAATCCTACCTCTGCTACCTATTGTGTGATCTCAGACAGGTCATATTACTTCCTATTTTAGCCTGGTTTTCATGGTATTGGGGATACAGCTCAGAACTTGGACTTTGATATTTTTGGTTATTTTTTTTTAAGATTTTATTTATTTTGAGTTTTACAGTTTTTCCTCTAATCTTACTTCTCTCCCCCCACCCCCCACAGGAGGCAATTTGCCAGTCTTTACATTGTTTCCATGGTAAACATTGATCCAAATTGAATGTGATGAGAGAGAAATCATATCCTTAAGGAAGAAACATAAAGTATAAGAGATAGCAAGATCAGACAATAAGATATCAGGTTTTTTCCCCTAAGTTAAAGGGAATAGTTCTTGGTCTTTGTTCAAACTCCATAGCTCTTTATCTGGATACAGATGGTATTCTCCATTGCAGACAGCCCCAATTGTCCCTGGTTGTTGCACTGATGGAATGAGTGAGTCCATCAAGGTTGATCATTGCCCGCATGCTGTTGTTAGGGTATACAGTGTTTTTGTGGTTCTGCTCATTGTACTCAGCATCAGTTCACGCAATTCCTTCCAGGCTTCCCCGAAATCCCATCCCTCCTGGTTTCTAATAGAACAATAGTGTTCCATGACATACATATACCACAGTTTGCTAAGCCATTCCCCAATTGAAGGACATTCACTTGATTTCCAATTCTTTGTCACCACAATCAGGGCTGCTATGAATATTTTTGTACAAGTGATGTTTTTACCCTTTTTCTTCAACTCTTCAGGGTATAAACCCAGTAGTGGTATTGCTGGATCAAAGGGGATCAACATTTTTGTGGCCCTTTGGGCGTAGTTCCAAATTGCTCTCCAGAAAGGTTGAATGAGTTCACAGCTCCACCAACAATGTAATAGTGTCCCAGATTTCCCACAACCTTTCCAACGATGGTCATTGTCCTTTCTGGTCATATTGGCCAGTCTGAGAGGTGTGAAGTGGTACCTCAGAGAAACTTTAATTTACATTTCTCTAATAAGTAATGATTTAGAGCATTTTTTCATATGACTATGGATCACTTTGATCTTCTCATCTGTAAATTGCCTTTGCATATCCTTTGACCATTTGTCAATTAGGGAATGGCTTTTTTAAAATAAATTTGACTCATTTCTCTGCATATTTTAGAAAAGAGTCCTTTTTCAGAAACATTAGTCATAAAGATTGTTTCCCAGTTTACTACATTCCTTTTGATCTTGGTTACAGTGGTTTTGTCTGTGCAAAAGTTTTTTAATTTAATGTAATTGAAATCATCTAGTTTGTTTTTGGTGATGTTCTCCATCTTTTCCCTTGGTCATAAACTGCTCCCCTTTCCATAGATCTGACAGGTAAACTACTCCTTGATCTTCTAGTTTGCTTATAATATTGTTTTTTATGTCTAAACCCTGTATACATTTGGATCTTATCTTGGTATAGGGTGTGAGGTGTTGGTGTAGTCTAAGTTTCTTCCATACTAACTTCCAATTTTCCCAAAAGTTTTTATTGAAGAGAGAGTTTTTATCCCAAGAGCTGGACTCTTTGGGTTTATCAAACAGCAGATTACTATAATCATTTCCTGCTAATGCAGCTGAGTTTGAAATTTTTGAATGTTAATCTCTCCTTAGATACATCCTAACTGTATGACCATGGAAAAGTTACTGAACATTTTTGTGTAAAATTCACTGAACATTTTTGTACCTGAATTTCCTCATCTGTAAAATGGGGTTAATAAAAGCACTTACTTCATAAGATAATTGTAAAGATATGATAATATAAGATGTTTTACAAGCAATTAATCAACATGTATATGTCTTACGTAGTATTATTACAGTTTCACTTGAATAATTTGCTATGATGTTGAAAGAATGGCCAGTTTATTTGCCCACAGGTTATTACTCTCTGAGCCTCAGTTTGCAAATCTTGTCGGCCAAGGAGAAGAATAACTACCTTATAGGTAGTTGACATATCAAATAGGATGCTATCTACTATGTGTTTTTAAGTGTTCTACAAATATGATTTATCTTTCTGGTCCACAGTAATAATTTTATTATTGTCGTTCAGTCATTTTTCAGTCATGCTCAACTCTCTGTGACTTCATTTAGGTTTTTTGGGGGGCAGATAATACTGGAGTGGTTTGCCATTTCTTTCTCCGGATTATTTTACAGATGAGGAAACTGAGGTAAATAGGGTGACTTGCTATGTGACTTGGCCAATATCACACAGCTAGGAAATGTCTGAGGCTAGATTTGAACTCGAAAATAAATGAGTCTTCCTGACTCTAGGTCAAGTACTCCCTCCTTTGCAGTGCCACCTAGCTGTCCCACAGCAATAATTAAAAGATTATTAAATGAAATTGGACAGGAATGGGGAGGGGCAGAGTTATTTTTTTAAAATTAGAGCTGTTGCCCAGCATTATTAGTCAATAAGGATTTGTTGAACAGTAACTATGTGCCAGACACTGTAGCGGGAATTCAAATAAGGAAAGAATAGGTTCTCTACCCTCAAGGAGCTCACAAATCTACTGTGTACAGTAGAGGATCTATAAAGTCATAGGGCGAGGTCCTTCCAGAGGATGGGCTGGAGAAGCTGGAAGTAGAAAACAGCATAAGCTTAGTCTGGAAGGAATAAAGAGAAGCCCAGAAGCATATGTGAGGAGTGACAATATTTCAGGTAAGGGGGATGACCTTTGACACAGCCTAGAGTCCCATGAGTATGCTAGAAGCCAGGAGGTACTTGTTCCAGAAAGTCAGTTGTTGAATGTTCCTTATAAGCATTTCACCTCCAAAATCTGCAAATATTACAAATCAGCTCTTGAGTTGTTGCTTTGCTAATTGTGTAGACTTAAGAAAAGAATAGAGAAAATGTTGATAATGTGTTAAACTTCAAAGTGCATGTGGGAACTTTTTTATTTTGAGAGCAAGTTGTTAATCATCCTATAGGAATTCAATGTCATTGTGAGAGGAACATCAGTAGAGCCACCAAAGAGAAGTAGAAACAGATTTTTCTATGTATTTGAACTGTGTGACCCTAGACAAGTCATTTAAAGACTGAGGGACCCAAATAATTCTCCGAGACACTGCTGATCTGGTCCAGATCTACTTTGAGAGAGTGTGCTTCTTCCCTGGGAATGCCTTCCATATTCAGAACCCAGCACTATGCTTGAATTTGGGAATATTGACTTTGTGTGGGAGTCCCATCTATACAAATCCCTGTATCCTGTGTGCAGATCATTTTTTTCTCATACCGCCTTTTCCTTCAGTAGACTGGAAGCTCCTTGAGGATGGAATTGTTGGGTTTTTGTCTTTGAATCCCCAATACTCAGTACAATGCCTAACATACAATGACCGTCCCAATAATACCTGCTGAATGATTGTAATGAAACTGAAAATATATTCTCGACTCACCTAAAATCTCATGGTCTCAGTATTGGCTGAAGATTTTCTGTGTTTTCCAAGTTCTTCTCTAGAGTCCAAATTTTGCCTTGTTGGTATGTCAGATTATATGGGTATGTTTTCATGTTTCTTTGCCCATCTGAACAAATCTTTCATGGAAGAGTTGATCCCTAAGGTCCTTTACAAGCTATGAGACTCCCTATGGGATATTTACAAAAATCACTCAGGTATTGATACATGATATTACCATGTAATATTTCTAGTTATCATTTCACCACAGTGGAGGAAGGACTGGCTGTAAACAATAAAGTACAGTAAGATCAAAATAAACCTACTTCTATTATGACCTTTTATGCCTTAAAACTGAATTCTTCAGGTTTTCATTAGAATTTGAGGTGTTTTCTCCCTAAATGCAGCCATTAATGGCTACGTGTGTGTGTGTGTGTGTGTGTGTGTGCATGAAATCTGCAAAATGTAGAAATTGACATCCATCGAGGTACGTTTTTAGCAACACAGAACTGGGATGATTGACAGAACAAAGCATATGGAAACGAAGAAGAATCTAACCCACATTTAGATCTAAGAAAAAAATATTTGCCTGAAGGGAAAATATTAATTAGTTTGTCTACATGCAAGATAAAAAGTCTGGAAGACATATCCATCAAAAGGCAGCGGAATAAACAGCAAAATGGAAATTATTTGTAAATTGACAGTAAACTTGGCCAACATTGAGGGGGTAAACAAGTTATTTGGCATGCAAAGCACTCCAAAATCACAGCCTCTGTCAGGAGGCATCTGTGCATAGATTCACTTATTTGACAGAAATTAACATTTTGCAGAAATCTTTGTTGCATGCTAAAGATTTCTTCACCCTCCTTAATTATTTTAATTGCTGCTTCAGAATATTCCATGTAAACATGCAAGAGATGCTAAAATCTACACAGTCCAGTTCAATATCATCAATAAAACAGCATAATTGCAGGCGGGAATTTCCCGAAATACCTGCCGAGAGGTAAATGATTTCAGTAAATAGGCTGCGTTTGTTTTTCTTGGTGGAAATTGAAGAGCTGCATGTACTCACTGGAGAACTTTGGAGCATAAAGAAAAGTAAAACTGCTTTAGAAGGAAAAAACAAAAGCTTTTATTTATCCTTTGGGTCTAGATTAGTGATTTCATTGGCATGGCGAACAGTGGCTAAGGAAGCGCTCTCTTCAGATGCTGATCAGCAACTCCAGCGGAAGCTTCTAGGCCCACTGTCTTCCGGGGGTCTCTCTGAATTAGTCAGTCATTCACTAGGCAGGTAGTGAACATTAGCAGACACTGGGCTAAGTTCTTGGGATGGAAAGGACAGAAGAAGGGAAGAACAGAAGGAAGGAGGGATAGAGGAAAGAAGGGAAAGGATGGGGAAGGAAAGAAAGAAGGGAGGGATGCAGGGAAGGAAGGAAGGAGGGAAGAAGGGAGGGAAGAAAGGGAAGGAAGGAAGGAGGGCAGGAGGGGGAGTAAGAAGGGAAGGAAGGAGGGAATGAGGGAAGAAGGGCGGGAGGCAAGGAATGAATGAAGGCTTGACCTCAAGGCACTCACAATCTAATGGAGGTTGCCCCATTCAAAAAACTTGGTAAATACAAAGTGAATATAGGTAGTAATGTTTGAGACACTGCCCTAGCATTTTTCTTTTTCAAATGGTATGATTTTAGCTATCTTGAAGGATATTTAGGGAAGCCAGGAGACGGTGATAAGAAGGGAGTACAATCCAGGCCTAGGGAACTTACTTAGAAGAAAAAGGCACAGAGTTGGGAGGTGGAGGGTCATGTTCAACACAGCATTGTCACTGGATTTGAGAGCACATGCAATGGAGTATTGAGTAGGAAGAGGCAAATAGCAGCTAGGTTGTGAGGGACTGTAAAACTAAACACAAGATTGTATATTTGATCCTGGGAGCGTTATAGGGAGCCCCTGGAGTTTATTGAGGGGAGTGACTGACATGGTCATACTTGCACTTTAAGAAGACCATTGACAATAAAGTGGGAAATAGATTGGAGTGGAGAGAGGTTTGAGAAAGTGGCCATTAGGCCTCTATAGTAATCTAGGTATGAGATGGTGAGGGCCTGAACCAGGATGGCGGCAATGTTGGAGGAGAGAAGGAGATATACAGAAGAGATGTTGTGAAGAAAGAAATGACAAGACTTGGCAACAGATTGACTATGTGAGCTGAATGTAAATTAGGAGTTAAGAATGACACTTGGGGCAGCTAGGTGGCACAGTGGATAGAGCACTGGCCCTGGACTCAGGAGGACCTGAGTTCAAATCCAGCCTCAGACACTCAATGTGTGACCATGAGCAAGTCACTTAACCCCAGTGCCTTGCAAAAAATTTTTATAAAAAAGAATGATATTTAAGCTAGGTGCCTGAGAGAGTAGGAGGATAGTAATGCCTTCTTCAATACTAGGGAGGTTTGGGAGAGGAGAGGTTTGGAGGGAAGGATAATGAGTTTTCTTTTAAACATGTTGAGTTTGAGATGCCCAGTAGAAAGTTAGTGATGATACAAGATCAGGAGAGATATTAGGGTTGGGTTGGATATCTGAATCTCAGAATCATCTACAAAGAGATGATAATTGAATCCTTGGGCACTAATAAATCACCAAAGAAGAATAGGAAAAAAAAGAGAAGAGGGTCCAGGACAGAACCTTGGGAATCATCCATGGTTTATAGGCATTACCTAGATCAGAGCTGTCCAAAATATGGCTGTGGGTTGCATGCGGCCTATAGTGTGAATTTATGCAGCCCGCCTGTGAGTTTTAATTTTCATGAGGGAAAAAATAAAATACTAATTTGCATGGAATGCATATTAGATTTTTAAATTCTATTTCAAATAATCTCATTGATGTTAGTTTTCTTTAATGTTTTTAAGCAGTATTACAGATGGAACATACTGAATGGAATTTTCTTTTTTTAAATTTTATTCATTTAAGGCAATGGGGTTAAGTGACCTGCCCAAGGTCACACAGCTAGGCAATTATGAAGTATCTGAGTTTGAACTCAGGTCCTCCTGATTCTAGCTGCTGGTGCTCTATCCATTGCACCCCTGAGCTGCCCCTTCACACAGGATTTTCAATCAATTGCTTTCATGATTCATGCCTTCACCTATTGTATTGAGGATGCACTTTCTTCCACTTTCTAAGAAGTTAAATGTATCATGACTTTTCTTAGCATTAGCTGAACCTAAGATAAGACTACAAACTAACTATTATTACTGTACTATATTTTTTTATTCTGGGAGTGATCCTCAAATAATTATTTTATTTTAATGTGGCCCTGAGATAACTTAAATTTGGACAGCCCTAATCTAGATGAATATCCAACAAAAGAGACACCACCATGTGTGTCAGAGGAATGGCTTGTTAGGTTCTTGGGACTCCATAACAGGATTTCTAATCACTATCCCATGCTACCTCCTTAAACTTATTAAAGTGCCTTTGTAGCTTCAGATCGAGCCATAGAATAAAATTTTGGAAGTATCCTTAAAGATCATTTAGTTCAACCTACCAATTGCCCCAGAGTATTAATTTCTGTCTAATAAGTGAATGTTCATTCAGATCCACAGATGTCATTTGTGGAGTTAAAACTTCCATCCTTTCTCATACTTCTGCCTTGTGAATTGATCAGAATAAGTCTTATCCTTCTATGTTATAGCCCCCATTTCCCCAAATTTTCCTCTCATTTGACTTGTATGTGGCCTAAACATGATATTGCAAAGACGTTGTTGGATATTGTTGCATGCTTTTGCCTCCTATTGAGCTTGTTGCTCATGAAGACCCTCGGGCCTTTTTTTTTCAGATAAACCGCTAAACAGCCCTGCCTTGTCCATCTTATACCAATGAACATGAATTAGCAAACCGAAGTGTAAGACATTCTATTTATTTCTATTAAATTTCACTTCACTAATTTCATCCCATTTGGTTATGGTGGCTGTTAGTACCATATGGATTTGGAGCCTCTCAATCGCTATTCTAGGACCTTTCCGGCTGTGAGTCAAATCTGTTGTTCATTCTTCATTTTTTTGTTGTTGTTGGTTTTTTCCAGAGCAATGGGATTAAGTGACTTGCCCAAGGTCACATAGCTAGGTAATTATTAAGTATCTGAGGCCTGATTTAAACTCAGGTCCCTATCCACTGAATCACCTAGCTGCCCCATTCTTCATTTCTGAAGAAGACCAATGATTGTACTGTATTTTTTTATTCTGGGTTCAGCCCTTGAATAATTATGTCTGAATTGGAGTTGAGTGAGGCAGATTTACATAAAATCATCAGCCTCACTCCCTTTCTGAGTTATTGAAGTCCAGTGATGGGACAAGAGTCAATATGACTGGTGATTGCCCTGGGATGCCCAAGGAGCAGTTCTTGGAGCTGAATCCAACTCCTCTGGATCTACAGCTAACATTCTTCCCTAATGCTGTACCTTGGAAGAAAAAGTTGACGGCTATCTTTGTGATTTGATTTGAGAGCACTGGGCGTGCCTCCTTCCCTTTCCCAATATCTCTTCAATGAACTGATCTAGTCCCTAAAATCCCAACATTAGAGATTCATTATTTTGGCATATATTTCTAGAAGGTCCTGTTAAACTGCAGGTGCTTCCTAGCTAGTGACATACAAGGTCCTGATCACTGATAGGACTTTTTGGGAATCACTCCTTGAAACTGACTCTAATCACCAGGTCAAAAGAATCTGCTTGAACAAGATGGGCTGCTAGAGAGACCAGGAGACAACTTTGCCCCTCCTTAGCTGAAATGAGTTTTACTCTCTGGGTCTCAGTTTCCCGTCTGTTAAATGATGCAGTTCAGTAAAATGACTTTTAAGGTCTCTTTTTACTCTGAATCTTAGGTCTCTAAGAGGGACTCCCAGAATGCAAGATTTTCAACTAGAAGGGACTTTAGAGATCATTAAGTCTACCACCCTTTCTTGAATTTTTCAGTTGAGAAAACTGAAGATAGGCATGTCTTTGATGAGTTGCCCAAAGCCTCAAAAGAAGTACAGGACTGAAACAGGACCTGAGACCAAATCTACCACTCTTTTGAACCACATTGCCTCTCAATGGGTCAGTTTTTATTTGGGGGGGATGGAAGAGAGAAGGGAAACCTCCAGAATGGCAGCAGGCAGAAAACCAGGGGGGTACTAGAACAGCACTGAGGACATGGAGTTGTTGAAAGTCATCCAGAAAAAAGGGATGCCAGACTACAGAAGTAAATAAGGGTTATAAACCTTGATTTTTTGAATAGTCATTAGCGCCTTTTTGGTTGGATTGGTTTTTTGATTTTGGAGGTAAATGAAGTTAAGT
Source organism: Macrotis lagotis (assembly GCF_037893015.1). Lineage (NCBI taxonomy): Eukaryota > Metazoa > Chordata > Mammalia > Peramelemorphia > Peramelidae > Macrotis > Macrotis lagotis. The sequence continues at coordinate 52,332,151 of NC_133666.1, forward strand.
GACTTTCCCAGTCACACAACTAGTATATGTATGAGGTCAGATTTGAACTCAGGCACTCCCATGCTCTATCCATGGTACCACTTAGCTGCCTCTATTAATTCTTCTCATAAGATAGCCCTGTGAGGTACCACACCATTCCATGATCCCCATTTTCTCAGTAATGAAATGTATGTAGATCCAGAGCAATGATATCATTTGTACAAGGTCATACCCTAGTATGTATGTACAAGGTCATACCCTAGTAAGGTTTTATGGAAACTGAAGTTTGAGGTCAGACCTCCTGTCTCCAGGTCCTTTGTGCTTCTGTGACACCATGTTGGTCTCCCTCACTTGCTCTGGTTGGTAAAGGACTAAAATGAGAACCTTTTGGGGAAGGTACTGGGTACCAGAATGTGGTGGTGGGGATGATCATCACAAAGGAAGGGAAGGGAGAGGCTGAGGGCCTAAAGACAAATTTGACTGACAGAAGTTTGCTTAAAAAGAGTTCTGACTTAGAACAGAGGTTAGCATAGAATGATAAACGAGAAAGGTCAGATCTCTGTTGTTTAGAAGCACTTCTTGTAGGATATTGAAGTCTGTAAAGAATGTGTTTTCTTGGACATGTTGGCAATTTGACTATATGATCCACTGGAATCCTGGCTGTTCATTATTCATTGATAATAGCTTTACTCCCACCAACTTCCAAGTCCTGAGTCATAGCATCTCACTTCCATTTTTATTCACTCCCTCCATCCATCCATTCAGGGATTCATTTACCAAATGTTTATAGGTCTCTGCTGAGGGCAGAGCACCATGCTAGATGCTGCTAGCAATGTGAAGTTTTGCTAAGTTGAGGCCCTCCTTCATCGAACAGACACCATGAAGGCCTGTAGGTTACTATTTGGCAATATTCAATGTGATGCTGCTTAGAGCAGTTTCCTGGATAACAGATGGGTTCCCTGATCCCCCAGGCAGTGTGGTGTGGTTAGTTCTATTGCTTCCACAGGCATTTCTTGAATGCCAACTTGATGTTGCCTCTGGTCTACTTTGTGAGATAAGAAAAGAAGGCAGGTAGCTAGAAGAAGAAGCCAGATGGATATGGTGAGAATGGGACATACGAATGGAGCAAGTAAAGCACTCTGGTTCCAGGGACAGAAACAGCATTTCTTTTCTTTTTTAAAAATTTATTTATTTATTTTGAATTTTACAATTTTCCCTCAAATCTCTCTCCCCCGCCCCAGAAGGCAGTCTGCCAGTCTTTACATTGAGAAACATCATTTCTGCTGAGATCAGGGAAGGGCCTCGTGGAGGAGGTTGTGAGTGAATTGAACATTCAAAGATGGGCACGCTGTCAAAAAGTAAAGATAGCAGCTCAGGTAGCAGCAGTCCTGAAACCCAAGTTCAAAAAGGTTCTCTTCCAGGGGAGCAATGAGGATTCTGATATTAACCAGGTATTGTTGAAGGCCTCTGGAGCAGTGGAGTGGAAGTAGCCAGAGAGTTGAGCATCTCCATTCTTGCCCTTCCAGAAAAGCAGGGCAGAGAATATCCACGATTTGTTTGTTTGTGTGTGTGTGTGTGTGTGTGTGTGTAGGGCTATTTTTTGCTACTGGTAATTTGTCTGAGGAGACTTGCATGTTGTGGGGTGACATTTCTGATGAGAGAAAAAAGAGGAGTTTGGAACTTTGGTGTTGGCTTCTCTGTGATTTATGACAGTGAATTATTTTTTTTAAGCAGCTGAAAATGAAAGCCTATCATTCATGTTTGCATCTGTCTTTTATTTGGGCTTTTGCAATTGCTTTTTGTCCAAGCTCTCCTCCTGCAGATGTACCTCTCATGTGGCTTTCATTGAAGTCGTCTGCAAGCTGGGGATTCCATGCTGCACGTTCTGAATCTTTGGAATGACATAGTCCTGACATGCCAGCCTTAGGCCCTTTTCCCTCTGGCTCAGGATGAATGGAGCCTCCAGAAGGGTCTGTGCGTGTGTGTGTGTGTGTGTGTGTGTGTGTGAGAGAGAGAGAGAGAGAGAGAGAGAGAGAGTGAGATTGAGAGAGAGCGAAGCGAGAGAGTGAGAGTGAGAGTGAGAGTGAGAGTGAGAGTGAGAGTGAGAGTGAGAGTGAGAGTGAGAGAGAACAGTCCATTTGATAGCCACATGGTGGCCATGGGGGAAGGACTTGACATTTCCCCACTTTTCCCCTTAGTAATGCTCCATGGCACAGATGGGGAGAGGGACACTTCAGACTACTCTCACATGTAGGTAATAGTGATAATATCAGTAATAACAGTTAACATTTATAGAGTGTGTTATGGTTTCAGAGAATCTTCCTATCAAAACCAGAACTAGCATAAGGCCCACAGGGCTTTGTCCTAGGACAACTCTGTGGCACTATAGTGGATAGAATATTTAACTTGGAATCAAGAAGACTCATCTCTCTGGGTTCAAATCTGGCTTCAGACACTTAATACCTGGGTGACCCTGGGCAAGTCACTTCACTCTGTTTGCCTCAGTTTCCCCATCCGTAATATGATATAGAGAAGAAAATAGCAAACTACTCCAGGATGCCAAGAAAAATTGGGCCCAAATCAATGACTCAATAATAATAAAAACTATGGTTTGAGAAGCATCAGAGTCATAATTAGCATAAAGCAGAAAGGAATTTGACATAGATGCCAAGAGGAAAAAGAAGTATACAAGTTATCTCTACAACTCCACAGGTTGTTCAACATCCTTTACATGCTGAAGGTTCAATCACCTTGCTGGTTTCTCTGGGAAAGAGGCTGCACTTATGAGCAATAGTACTTCTCTATATAGCACCTCATAACATGGTCCACAAACTACCCCCTGCTCTTTCCACTCAACCTCTCTTCTCTGCCACATCCTTCAACCTGAATTTACCTCTGTTTAAGATCAGGGAATAATAGACCCAGAACGGAAAGAAACCTTGGAAATCATTTAGACCAGGTCTGGGGAGTCTTTTTTCTGCCAAGCATTATTTGAATATTTATAACATCATTTGGGAGCTATATTTGCTCAAATACTTAATTTATCCCTAAAAAGTTCCTAGATTTATTGAATTTTGAATCCCCTGAAGTTGCCTTGCTAACATCACACCACTATGGCCCTGGAGTAGAAGGTTCTCCACCCCTGATTTAGATCAATCAATCACCTTTCTCCAACTTGTACTAAATGCCTTACTTTCTCAGACTTGGGTGGTATATGGATATTACAATGGAATTTAGTCCATGATATGCCTGTCAGATTTAAGTGTTAAAAATCATGAAATCCTTTTTCTTCCTTTGGGAGTTTTAGACCCTCTGGGAAGTAGTCTGCTCCCTGGAGCTGACTACAGACATATTCTTTCATTTAACCCTGGCTCAAACATCCAGATTTCATTGGGTACCTCTTACATCAACTGTGTTAGCCTTTGGTGCAAAGGATTATGGAGCTGTAGCCAGAGGAAGGAGAAGACCCCATCCCTTCCCTTGGGGAATTTATTCTTCCTAGGGATGAAACACATGCAAATGTGACTCCATAGAATGTAAGCTCCAAGAGGGCAAGATCTATTTCAATTTTATGTTTGTTTAGCCAGTCCTTGACACTTATTCTGATATGTAGTAGGTCCTTACTATCCTGCCTTTATAATGCCTAAACCCCTCCAGGTGGCTCACACACTGCCAAGCTGGGAGTGTGATGAGAAGTTAAGATATGGGCCTTGCTTTTCACATAATAATACAACAAGGCCTGTGAGCTCCAGGGTTTTTATTGAGCCAGTGCTTTGCAAATCTAGGTGTGCTTAGGTGTATACAGACATACACACACACACACACACACACACATATATATATATCCATACATATAAACAGACATACACACATCTATTTGAAATGATTTTGACAAAAAAATCTACTAATTTACTCCCCCCTCCATACACACACACACACACACACACACACACACACACACACATCTAAGGGAGGGGATGAGGAAATAATTTTGGAAACTTTAAAGACTTAAAAAAATGGACATTGTGGTTATTACTATGTTGGAACAAACATGAATACAATCTGCTATCTTTGAATCCTTACAAAAGATTGCACTGCTTAGTGTCAATCGAGGTTTTGTGTGGGGGATAGGCATATATAATGAGCAGTTGCAAGATTCTTTCTGGAAATGGACTAATAAAACTCTAGGTGTGACAGATACTCCATTCATGGTTCTCATTTATTTATCATTCCTTTTGTAAGTAGTATTTTGCATTCATTGGGCAGATCCATTAAAGAAATTCTTTAGTGGTTGAATATACAGTGGATCAAACTTAGTAAGTCATGCACCCAAGTTTCTAGCACTTGCCCTGTTATGATGGGACATTTGATTTAAGAGAGGGATTAGGGGGCAGCTAGGTGGCGCTGCAGTGGATAGAATACCATCCCTGGAGTCAAATATGATCCTGAGCAAGTCACTTAACTCTGCCTCAAAACCAGAGGGATTAGGACTATAATTAGGGGTTTTCCCTCATCCTGTTGAGCTTTTCAAGCTCAAAGAAACTCAGAAGATTTGACTATTTCCTTTCTTTATAGAAAAACTCAAAAATGTATACAGATTCTGAATGTCATTCTCCAGAAGTACCCACAACATTAAACAACCTGTATTGACCAGGCTGTGTGCTATGATGGAATGAGAGCCAGATTTGGAGCAGCTTGACCTGAGAGACAGTCCTATCTCTTTCACTCCCTGTCTGATGTTGGACAAGTCACTTAACTTTTTTGACCCTCACTTTCCTCATTTGGAAAACAAGAGGATTAGACCAGATGGCCTATGCAATTTTTTCTATCTTTAACTTAGTGATCTTGTGATCCAGAGAAAACTCTTGACATGGTTCAAGTCATCCTTTTAACACAGTGGCTGGGTGACTCTGGGCAAGTCACTTAACTTGTCACTACTCCTAGGCAACTCTTGAATAATAAAAACTGCTCTTCCACATTAGTAAGATGGTATTTCCTTTTTTGGAGTATCCTCTATAGATGAAGACACAGGTCCTGACTAAAGGATAAAAAAAAACCTAAGTAATAGACTGGTGACATAAGGGAGATATTATCAGTGAAATTCCCCATATGACAGATGAGAAAACTGAGGTGGAGAGAGGTGAATGAATTTGTCAAAGTTCCCACATGGAAAAGGCAAAGGCCAAATTCCCTGAGTCTGACCACATTGCCTCCAGTAAACATTGGGGGAGCGCCCCTCAGGAGTAGCTGTGTGAGTAGGTAAAAATCTAATCTTTTCACATACTAACCTATTGGGTAGAAGTACCTCTTCTAGCTTTCTGCAGCTTAGTTCTGAGAACGAGTAAACATTGAATCTATCCACTCACCAAGTTTCTGATGTGTCAATAGTTACAAAATATTTTCCAGGGCCTGGAGTATAATTGCCAGGCCAGAGCAAAGGAATAAGAGGTGAATAGGCAATTATCGGTGACAGTTACCAACCCAGCATTGGCTCCCAACTACCTGAAGACTCATCTGAGAGCTGTGAGATTTCTAAGTAGTTTTAGTCTGTTAAAATCTGGATTTACATGTAATTGCATGTTTACTCTGTGTGTTAGGAGATAGATACAGCATCAAGAAGTGACAATTTGTGGGCTTTTTGACAAATAAAATAGTTCCAACTAAATAACCAAGTCCCTGTTTCAGGGAATTTACTATCCAATGCAATGAATATATCTGCAGAAGACCAAATTAGGAGAAAAAAACCCAAAGAGTGAAGCTGTTCAGATGGAAGTTGATCAAATTAGTTCATGAAGAGAATGGCATTTGGGATGGTTAGGTCACTGCTATGGAAGACAACATTTCCAGATTTGGGAAATGGAAGCCCAAAGGTTTCATGTCATGGTGATGAGTTTCAGGTGATAGCAGAGAAAGCAAAATGTCTGACAGGGAGAGCTTAACTACTCTGGCCCAGATTTTCAGCAAATATATTTATACTGGAAGTATTACATTTTTCAAGGTAGAAACAGGAAACCCTAAAATTTAAAAGCTAGAGGTGACCTTCTAAGCTATAGCATCAGCACAACTGTCAGAATTGGGTGGGTGGGTGACAGGATTAGTATACCTCCTTCATTTCCCTCTTCCACCTTCCCCATTGGACAGATATGTAAACTGAGGTTCATCCCTGGAATGTTAGAAGTAGAGTTGATTTCAGAGAGGGCTGACTGAGCTAGGTGTCTTAGAATAAAGAACCCTCAAGCTATGAGACCTTAAAACAAAGCATATCTGGGCTGCGAGAGTCCCTAGAACAGAGGATGTCAGAGATGACAAAGGCTGCAGAGCTCATTTAATCTGGCACCCTCATTTTACAGATAATAAAAAAGAACATTTCTATATAAATATAAATCAAAGATTCAAGAGCTTGGATTTTGCTTCCATGAAACCTTTGGATTTATGTGAGACCTAAAGCTGATCTTCATATTTGACTAACAGAAGTCAAATATTTATCATTTCTTTAAATTAAAACAGGCTTTGAGACATAGTTTCTGTTCTATTATTTTGCACATATCATGAATTTAAAAAAAAACACAACCAAAGCAAGTATGGATTTCTGTGTCCAGGTCAACTTAATTTTTGCACCAACAGTTTCTTGACTGGAACATAAAAGGGGGGGGGGGTTCAATAGTTTCCGAACCAAAAGGTGCTTGTGTGTCCCTGCTCCACCTGCCTCCTTTCTTTGCTCTCTGCACCTTTCCCTCTTTGTTCAACTGTAAGGAAACCTTGGACTCAGTCATAAAGACAACTGAAAAGCAGAAATGTCAGAGAGGAACAAAACCAAACAAAAACCCTCTGTCTTTTGAAAAAAAATATGGCTGACTGGAAATCAGCAAATAATTGCAAACGTTTATGGAATGTTTTAAGATTTGCAAAGCAATTTATAGATGTTGAATTTCTGCCATTAACAAGGTTGTTACCCCATCCCTTTTCCCTCGCCCCACATGTATATTAACAGACATTTCTGTTAATATAACAGACCCTGGCATCACTTCAATAACAAGGAAATGGGGTATTACTTGAGCTTCCCCATGAAGTGAAACTTTTCTGTCTAATTTTGTGTCCTTCCTGCTAAGCTTATTCTTCAAAGTGTTTTCCTTGTGGTATTCCTATTCTGATGGGGGAAAATAATGCACCTTCAGCTTATGATTTCCTCTGCCCTCCAAAGAGGCCGCCCCTCTTGGCTGTGCCTGCCTCTCCAGGAACCATCTCCATTCACAACTGCAGGCTCTCATTAGCAAGCAGAAGGTTTTGCTTTATGAACTTCTTTTCCCCCCCTTTCTGCCTGGAACAGGCTCAATTCTACAAGTTTTTACTTAAAGGAAATACAGTAGGCTTGTGTAAATATCCATCTTCCCAATGCACAGTCTGATTTGAATTGAAATCCCTCTGCAATCAAAAGCACTATGTTTCTGATATGAGAACAGCGGACAGCCTTGCCCTTCACTGGAGGGCATGTCACACAGCCCTCGCCTTCTCTGCAAAACCATCAGGCTGGCAGTCGTGACAGATGAACAGCTTACCATTAATTTCCCCTCTTTCATGCCTTCAATCCAAATGGTGCATATTCTCCACAGGGAGGCATCAAGGTCTTTGCCTTTATTTCTCCTGCATACTCCCACTGACTTATAAATCAAGTGCAGATAAGAAGAGAGGGCAAATATCAATCTTGATTTTTTTTTCCTCTTGGCCTGTGCCCACTGGCATACTACAGAGCTTTGACTGAAAGTCTCTTCAAATCATCCCATGATTCATAAGCCAGTGAGCTCTCGGTAAGGAGAAACCAACAAAGGGAATTTCAGAGGGCAGATTTGTATATCTTGCCTTATATATTAGAAGCATTGCTGGGGAAATGTTGGGGGAAAAAAAGAGGGTCACCAAAATATGGATCAAAGTTATTATTATAGTGGAGGGGGGGGAAAAAGCCCTTGAGAGATAAAAATAGTCTGTCTTCTTTTAATAAGACTACAAGAACTGAATGGTGATTTAGTAGCATTTTTTTCTGCTTCCTAGTAGGGAGCTAGTTTCCTGATCTAACTTGAAGGATTGTCCCCAAACAGATTGGTTATTAAAATTGGTCTCCATTTTGTGAGTCACTCTTGTAGTATGGAAGAGTATAATGAGCTGAAGGTTTAATGAGATGTGGTTGAAACCCGGGGATTGATATGGCCAGAGTTTAGTTTGTATGGCTGTGGTTCTATATGTTTGCCTTCCTGAGGCTCAATGTCTTTTATGCAATCAGCACTCAGATACTGGGTGATTGAATTGAGGAGGTTGGAATATGTTGTCAAGATGGTTTGATTTCATTCATTTGTTTATTTTTGTATTTGGGTTAGTGGAGGGAGGTGTTTGTGGGTGTTTTTTTTCTTTTTTTAACTTTTTGTGCTTGATGAAATTAGGTTGTGATGCTAGTTTTGTAAGAAAGGACTTCAAGATTTCAAATGTGGCGAGGGTGGGGAAGAAAGTTGACTGGGAAAAAGCCCATTCTTTTTGTAGTTTTGTAACAAATTTATGTTGAATTCAAAAATCTCTGTGGAATCAGTAGGTGATGCTACAGGAATCCATTTCCAACAAGATTGATGTTGTAATGACTGGCAAATCAAAGTGTCATTTCCTAGTTAAGCTGTGAAATGGCTGCAAAGGCTGTTGGCCATTTGTGGGCAATATATCTGGGGACTTTGGGTTGGTCCATTTTGAAGCCTTTTTTGAGGCTGTAGGGCCTGTCTCCAAATTTCAGTTGATGGCAAAAGTGGAAGCTAACAGTGACAAAATTAGGCCCCAAGGCAAAATAATTATATATACAGACTTTAGCAGTGAGGGAGAGAACTATCAATCAGGTCCCAATTATGCACTCGTTAATCAGCTCTGCCCTTCCTTTATGGAAGGGTTACAGTGTAATGAAGTTGGCAGCATCCTTTTAATTCATCAAAGGCTGGTGTTTGCTGTAGGAGGGGGCTGGCACCTTTGTGGGGCTGACCCCTAGTGTGGTCAGAAGAGATGAGGAAACCTGAGAATATGTCCTGTGACACCAAGGACTCAGTGGCTAGGCCTATGAAAACAACCGCATTTCCCCTACAAGGCGAGGATGCTTGGATGTAACCAAGCAGAGCCCAATACTGCGCCAATAACTCATGTGTCTATAGAGCTCTTAGGACTGCATAAAGGTTATGAGAGCTATTAACCCCCATTGTACAGAATGGGAAGGTGACTTAAATGTAGCAATAAGGATCAAATTCTAGATTTGAACCCAGGTCTTTTGAAACCAATTTTAGGGTTCCTCCCATTGTGTCACAACTGTCCTTATGGCTTATGAAAATATTCCTATAGTTGATCCCAGATAGGTAATGTGCATGTGTATATGTGTTTGTAGAGATGAATGTAAATTATATGCAAATGAGATATGCCTATCAAGCAATGAGATTAAATTTTAATTAAGAAAAAGACCAGAACTGTTATTTCTTATTATTGTCATCTTCTTCTTTTCATCTTTTCAATGGGATTCAGATAGAAACAGTCCTGGGACAAGTCATTATCCTGCCATGATTATCTAATATTTGCTACTCTATGGTTGATTGCACAAGTGGATAAAACCATTGGTTTTTAGGTTTGTTTTTATGGCTCGATAAAGCTATTAGAATGCGAGGTCATCTGTAGGCTCATGGAGAGGATCTTTGGGCCAGATCCTGTCTTACACAAAACAACAGACATGAGATGGACACGATGCTGTTATCCTATGATTTTTATTTCCTCTGCTGGCTACCTAGTAAAAGGCTTATTCTGAAGTTGTAGCAGACAAATGTTACATGCAGGTAATTATGGGCAACAGTTTAGTGTATGATAATGCTTTGGCTTCAATACCATTTACTGGTTGACACGCCATTTTGAGGTCTGAATCTGTAGCATGGGAATTTGGCAGCTGTCACTCCATGAAAGACATCAAGCTTCTGATGGATGATTCCAGCCACCAGGTCATGTCTTGCTAGGGATTTGGCAGAGGTTCAAATTTTGTATCTTGTTCTAATGTTTTATACAGTTTTTACTATTTCTTTGCAGAATCTGCATTATCAGTAATCCCAGACTCCTGAAAGAGAACTTTTCTGTAATTTTTGGTGTAAAATACCCTTTCCTGAATTGTCATCATAAAATGACCTTGTTCCTTTCCTATCTCCATAAACAAATTGGCATTATGTGGACATTGTTTATATTCTCTTATGTCAACATATTGTTGGTTGAGTTCATGTGGACTTCACCCAAGAAAGGCCTCTGACTTTGGAATCTCTGGGTTCTAGGCTGCTTCTTAGATTTTGTCTGGACAGAAAAAACTTCAAGAAAATCAGTGGTGTGTGGCTGTTGTCAGACTATCATTGCTTGGTAAATAATGTCACCTTGTTACAGAAGTATTCTTGTTTTACTTGTTTCTCATGTCTTTTTGGAATGTCTTTTAACTGCCTTTCTTTTAATAACAATGTTCAAGTCTCTGTAATTGTCTTGGAGTTATGAGCTCTATGAGATTTTTTAAAACTATATACATTTTACTAGATTACTTTGCAAATATTTTTCAATACATTTTACAATACTGAAAAATATATATATTAAGGTTACTCTTGCAGAGTTATTCATTGCCTTGAATAGATTCTTTCCACTGAGCTTTGATTTCAGGATACCAGTAAGTTTCTTAATGTAGTTGGTTATAAGTTTGTCCCTTGATAGCTTTATGCTTCATGCATAAAGGCCTAAAGGAGACCAAGGTATTTGTAAGAATTGCTTTCATTCATTATTTTTGGCTTGAACCCTGATTCAGATTTATGTTCTTCAGTCTAATTCTTTGGTAGACATGAAAAACTGTATACTTTCTGAGAATAAATTTTGATATCTTAAGAGAACAATTCTGTGGAATGAAGAAACTGCTTAATATGTTTATTTGTGTAAACATTTTGGAGCTACTTGATGGCATCTGTCATTAATAAGATTTTTTTTTGTTTGATTCCCTCTTTAGTTTGGACTGTACTTAGTTTTTATTAGGATAGATGATACATTTAAGATAAGATAGAAACATAATAAATGCCTTAAACTGTCTCCTGAAAAATACCATGTTTTATATTATTTATTCTTGACATGATGTTGGTGCTGTTTTAAAAAGAGATCCTTCAATGTTGGAAGGGACATGGGAAATCTGGGATATGAATACATTGTTGGTGGAGCTGTGAACTCATCCAACCTTTCTGGAGAGCAATTTGGAATAATTCCCAAAAGACAACAAAAATGTGCATATCCTTTGATCCAGCAATACCACTACTGGGTCTATACCCTGAAGAGATGATGGAAAAAGGGTAAAAAGATCACTTGTACAAAAATACTTATAGCAGCCCTGTTTGTGGTGGCAAAGAATTGGAAATCAAGTAAATGCCCTTCAATTGGGGAATGGCTTAGCAAACTGAGGTATATTTATGTCATGGAACACTATTGTTCTATTAGAAACCAGGAGGGGTGGGAATTCAGGGAAGCCTGGAGGAATTTGCATGAACTGATGCTGAACGAGATGAGCAAAACCAGAAGAACACTGTACACCCTAACAGCAACATGGGGGTGATGATCAACTTAATTGACTTGCTCATACCAACAGGGTAACAATCAGGCACAATTTGGGGATATCTGTGATGAAGAATGCCATCTGTAACCTGAGAAAGAAATGCGGAGTTTGAACAAAGACTAAAGGCTTTATATGTACCTTTAATTTTTTTTAAAAAAAAATTCTTATTATGTAATTCTGCTATATCTCATGCTTTATGTTCCTTAACTATATGATTTCTCTCTCATCAACGTTCAACTTAGATCAATGCATACTATGGGAATGAGGTAAAGACTAACAGACTGCTTTGGGAGTGGGGGCAGGGAAGCAAGATTGGGGGAAAACTGTAAACCTCAAAATAAATAAAACCTTTCTAAAAAAGAGAGAAATCCTTTATTCATGAAGATATCAAATGCACTAGTGCTCTGAATATGCTTGAATTTGTTTTGTGTATTTGTAGTATGTGAACAAGTCATGAGTGCTGAACTAAATTAAAGACTTTGAGATAATAAGTGCAATGTGAATGTGATGGAACTGTAAGCCTTTTTCAGTAATGTATCCTTGTGTTACCATAACCTTTTGACTTTTGCTTTCAATTACTGATTAAGGGAATCTAGAATGTCTGATATATTTTTTATTCCACTCCATGTGTTTCTGTTAATTGGGTAATAGGAAGTTGATAGGACTTACCAGCTAAATATCAATATAATCTCCCATTGCCTTTTGCAGATCTTCACTAGGTGTTGTAAATGACTTTCCCTTTGATGGTATTTGATGCCTGTCCATAAGAATGCAGATTGACAGCATCAGATTTCTTTCTTTAGCTCCCATATATATTGTTTTGTGTTTGTCCTAAAAATGTTTTGTTTTTCTTTTATATCAAATATTGGAAAACAGTGCATTCATTCAAGGTGCTAACAAATGGTAGGATTTTTAAAATGTTTTGTATACACAGTGATCTGCTAGTTGGATCCATGAACCCTGCCCCCCCCCCCCCAAGGCCTTTTAAAATTCTTTTTTTTATTTAAGGTAACGGGGTTAAATGATTTGCCCAAGGTCATACAGTTAGGCAATTATTAAGTGTCTGAGGCTAGATTTGAACTCAGGTCCTCCTGACTCCAGAGCCAGTGCTCTATCCTCTGCAGCCACCTACCTGCCCCCCAAAGGCCTTTTGACATTCCTATCTTTATAGCTAGTTCCAGAATTTAGAGTAAGGGGAGATTTCCAATGATATCACATTCTTTCACTCTTTATATTTTAGTGATTCCTTAATTTCATATCTTATTTCATTTACTGTAGGTCCAAGGATGAATTTATGACTTTTCTTTGCCTGGCCCTGGTCAATAGCAAATGAAGCTAATGGTACCATTGACAAAAATCAGACCTTACCTAGGTTTGATCTGATCTTATTCCAGTTTTTTTGATGACACAGTTACTGGCACATGAGACAAATGTTGTGTGAGCCCATAATGCTCTGCTATCTCATCTATTTTCTTTTATTCTTTGGAGCAGTTACATCACACTAACCAGATGCTAACCCCATTGACAGTATGACCAGGGTTTCTATTAGCCCTTGACATCTACTGAAATGTTATCAGGGCACTTTAAGTGCCTTTTGTACAATATCCTGAGTGTCATTTCCTTACTTTATTGTTAACCACCACCACCATCATGATGGTTTGGACTTTGAGAAGATTATTCTTATTATTACTATTATAGTTTTTATTTGTAGCTCATATTTGGTGGAGATCAGATAGAAACCATCTGAGAGAATTATCTTGCAATTTGTCTTTTCTTTTCGATGCTTAGTGGTTTGTTGTGCATGTTGAATGAAATGGTAGAATAAAAGTTGGAAATGTAAGCTCATTTTCTCTGGACTCACTGAAAGCATCTTGGGGATAATTCCAGGAATAGGGGGGATGATGGGGATGACACCTACTTGATCCTGTTCCCATATAGTTGAGATGTCTTCTTTTAGGTTTCCGTGTTTTGGAGAACTCATTCTGTATTATTTGAAGGTTTTAAGAACTTGATTTGGTGAAAACTGCGATGTGCTTTTGTATATGGTGAAAAATCACTGACTGGAATGATGGTTGTCATTCAGTGCAATTTGTTTATTGAATTCTCAAGGTTTTTTGTATTTACAGCATGGAGTGTATGATCTATTAATCTGTGAAAGAGAGAGTAAAGAATTGTGACCACTTGTACCTTTCTTCATATTTGGTAGGTATTAATTTTTGCAAACTACAGGATTTATTATTATAAATAATATTTTAAATTATAAACAATAATAAAATAGGCATAGCACTACTTTTGTCATAGTGGGAAAAAATAATCAGTTATGGTTCTTTCAGGGAATTAGAATACAAACTTTCTAAGGTCTCTCTCTTTGTTAAATCCAATGAAAGTGTCTTGGATTCAAAAGACAGTGCTGGAGGAGTCTAAACATGTTTAGAACAGTGACACCACAGTTGGGAGAAAATACTCCTCAAATGACTATTTAACAACCAGGAATGTTCCCCATTCCAATACTCTCTCCCCCCCATACACCCATTTCCATCTTGGAGTTTTGGTCTGATTGTCTTTTTAAAATTTATATTTTATTACATTTTCCAGTGAACAAGCACTTATTTTCCTCTCTTCTCCACTTCCACAACCCCTGCCAAAATGAAAGAATGTTAAAAAAAAGAAAGCTCTCACAACAAATATGCAGTGTCAATAAAAAAAAATCCCATATTTGCCATGTCCAGAAACTGTTTCACTTTGTATTTTAAATTGCAAATGCAAACTATACCCTCTCTGTTAGGAGATGAGTAGTCTGCTTCATCTTCAATCCCTTGGAATTATGGCTTTTCATTGAATTATCAGAGTCTTTATGGCTTTCAAAATTGTTTTTTATTTATAGCTTTGTTGATATTTTATAAATTATATTAAACTCTGCATCAATCGATAAAAGTCTTCCCACCTTCATCTGAAACTGTTCATTTTGTCATTTCCTCTAGTCAATAATATATTACATTGCATTTTTATAACATAATTTGTGTAGCCATTCTCTAAAGGAGGTGGACTCTCCTTAGTTTCCACAGCTTTCTACTACTGTGAAGAGAGTTCTGTGTGTGTGTGTATGTGTGTGCACATATACAAAATTTCTGCCTCAAAGTATAAATAGCTCCACTGACAGTGCTTCAGCATTCCTGCTTTCTGATAGACACTTAAACATTTGTCATTTTTCTCTTCTATCATCTTTATCAATATGGTATGATGTGTAACTCATGATTACTGTTATAAGTTTCTCTAATTATTAATTATTTGGAGCATATATTCTTATTATTGATAAAATGGCTTTCTTCCTTTGAAAACTGTTTTTGTGACCATTAATTAACTAGGAAATAGTTCTGTGCTTATAATTATTCCTTACATAGCTTAGAAATGAGGCCTTTATTAGAGAAAGTTGCTCCAATATCTGTTCTCATTTGCCTTTGCTTTTAGTTCTAGCTGCATTGATTTTGTCTATGTAAAACTTCTTAATTTTATGTAATCAAAACTGTCCATTTTACTTTCTGGAATCCTCTTTATCTTTTGTTCAGTGAAGAACTCTTCTCCTGGCTATAAATCTGACGGGTAATCTCTTCTCCTCCAATTTCTTTCTTATGTCATCCTTTATTATGTCTAAGACCTTGGCCCCATTTGGGGCTTTTCTTCCCATGTAAGATGTTGGTCTAGTCCTAGTTTTTTACTAGATGAATTTTCAGTTTTCCTATAGTTTCTATCAAATAGAGGGTTCTTACTCCAATTGGTGGGAACTTTGGGCTTACCAAACACTAGTCTACTGTACTTTTTTGTTTCTGTTTATCATGTACCTAATATATTCCACTGGCCAATCTATTTCTTTACCAGAACCAAGTTATTTTGATGATTTCTGCTTTGTAGTATAACTTGAGACCTTGTCCTTCTAGGTGTCCTTCCTTGTCACTTTTTTTTCTGAGATTCTTGTTCTTTTAGCCCTCCAGATGTAAGTATTCTTTAAATCAATATTATCAGAACATTTTTTTCTCTGAAGCTCTGCCTAACCTTTTTTGGGGTTTACTTGCATGTCTGAATTATTGCAGTAGCCTTTTGGTGAGGCCATCTGCCTCAAGTCTCTCCCCATTCCAGTCCAATCCATCTTTCCTTCAGCCTCCAAAGTGATTTTCCTAAAGCAAAGATTTAGATCTACCATGTTATTCCTGCTTCCTTCTCAAACTCTAGGACTTCCCTATTGAGTCCAGGATCAAATATGAAGTCCTCTGCTTGGTACTGAAAGCCCTTTATAACCTAGACTCCTCCTACCAAGTAGAACTCAACTTATTTTCTCTCTCCTCCACTCTAGTGAACACTCATCTTTTTACACATACTCTTCCATCCCACAGCACCAGCATTATAGCTTTTCCATTAGCTGAACACTCCATCACTTCCTCATTTGTCACTGGGCTGCATTATTTTGGGACTTCTCTGAATGACTTTTCCACCATGCCCCAGGAAGTTCATTACTGGGATAATCTCATCATCCTGTGAGATTTCATCAGCTTTGGGATTCCACCTCATCTGCCTGATTTGGAGGTGGGGGTGGGAGGAGAGGCATGAACTCTAAACCTCTTCTTAAGGAGGAGAGCTTAGCTTAGATATTTCTCACTTGGCTTCACTATGCTCCATTATGGATACTTTCTTCTAATAGTCTCTCCAACAGTCTCCCCACTTTTCAGCTTCCCTTTGTGTTCTTCTTGAGTGTAGAACTGTTTCTTTTTTATTATTATTATTTGTATCTCCAGCATTGAATACAGTGCATGGTACATAGTAGGTTTATTGATCAACTTTCCTCTGACTTTCCCTCATGGTTGTATTGTTCTCACTCCACACTTCTGCCTATTGGCTCCTTCAAGTCTTTATCTTCTTTAGAAAGCTTTTCCCAGCCTCTCTTAATTCTAGTACCTTCCCTCTATTGTTTCCTATTTATCCTGCTATTGTGATGTTCCTCCTTCATTCTCAAAGAAGACCATGACACCAGGGAAGTGATACCATGGCAAGCACATGAATTGGATTGGAGTGGGAGGGAGGACTGTGCTAAGTCATCAGCCTCACTTTGTCCTCCAGAGCCATCTGGGTCCAGTGACTAGACCTGAATCAGGACTAGTGGAGGCGGTCCTGTATGGGAGTCATTCAGGGTGAAGTGACTTGCCCAAGGTCACACAGCTAGTTCGTGTCAAGTATCTGAGGCTA